>NC_045436.1:77737298-77737783 GCF_002776525.5 Piliocolobus tephrosceles | reverse complement strand
TTTGGTGTTTTAGACATGAAGTCCTTGCCCATGCCTATGTCCTGAATAGTACTACCTAGATTTTCTTCTAGGGTTTTTATGATATTAGGTCTAACATTTAAGTCTCTAATCCATCTTGAATTAATCTTCGTATAAGGAGTAAGGAAAGGATCCAGTTTCAGCTTTCTACTTATGGCTAGCCAATTTTCCCAGCACCATTTATTAAATAGGGAATCCTTTCCCCATTTCTTGTTTTTCTCAGGTTTGTCAAAGATCAGATGGTTGTAGATGTGTGGCATTATTTCTGAGGACTCCGTTCTGTTCCATTGGTCTATATCTCTGTTTTGGTACCAGTATCATGCTGTTTTGGTTACTGTAGCCTTGTAGTATAGTTTGAAGTCAGGTAGTGTGACGCCTCCGGCTTTGTCCTTTTGACTTAGGATTGTCTTGGCAATGCGGGCTCTTTTTTGGTTCCATATGAACTTTAAAGCAGTTTTTTCCAATTC
>NC_045436.1:77701983-77732298 GCF_002776525.5 Piliocolobus tephrosceles | reverse complement strand
ATTGATTTGCGAATGTTGAACCAGCCTTGCATCCCAGGGATGAAGCCCACTTGATCATGGTGGATAAGCTTTTTGATGTGCTGCTGAATCCGGTTTGCCAGTATTTTATTGAGGATTTTTGCATCGATGTTCATCAGGGAGATTGGTCTAAAATTCTCTTTTTTTGTTGTGTCTCTGCCAGGCTTTGGTATCAGGATGATGTTGGCCTCATCAAATGAGTTAGGGAGGATTCCCTCTTTTTCTATTGATTGGAATAGTTTCAGAAGGAATGGTACCAGCTCCTCCTTGTACCTCTGGTAGAATTCAGCTGTGAATCCATCTGGTCCTGGGCTTTTTTTGGTGGGTAGGCTATTAATTGTTGCCTCAATTTCAGAGGCTGCTATTGGTCTATTCAGGGATTCAACCTCTTCCTGGTTTAGTCTTGGAAGAGTGTACGTGTCCAGGAAATTATCCATTTCTTTTATTTTTCTAGTTGATTTGAGTAGAGGTGTTTATAGTATTCTCTGATGGTAGTTTGTATTTCTGTGGGGTCGGTGGTGATATCCCCTTCATCATTTTTTATTGCGTCTATTTGATTCCTCTCTCTTTTCTTCTTTATTAGCTTTGCTAGCGGTCTGTCAATTTTGTTGATCTTTTCAAAAAACCAACTCCTGCATTCATTGATTTTTTGGCGGGTTTGTTGTGTCTCTATCTCCTTCAGTTCTGCTCTGATCTTAGTTATTTCTTGCCTTCTGCTAGCTTTTGAATGTGTTTGCTCTTGCCTCTCTAGTTCTTTTAATTGTGATGTTAGAGTGTCAATTTTAGATCTTTCCTGCTTTCTCTTGTGGGCACTTAGTGCTATAAATTTCCCTCTACACACTGCTTTAAATGTGTCCCAGAGATTCTGGTATGTTGTATCATCTTTGTTCTCATTGGTTTCAAAGAACATCTTTATTTCTTCTTTCATTTCGTTATGTACCCAGTAGTCATTCAGGAGCAGGTTGTTCAGTTTCCATGTAGTTGAGCGGTTTTGATTGAGTTTCTTAGTCCTGAGTTCTAGTTTGATTGCACTGTGGTCAGAGAGACAGTTTGTTATAATTTCTGTTCTTTTACATTTGCTGAGGAGTGCTTTACTTCCAATTATGTGGTCAATTTTGGAATAAGTGTGATGTGGTGCGGAGAAGAATGTATATTCTGTTGACTTGGGGTGGAGAGTTCTATAGATGTCTATTAGGTCCACTTGGTGCAGAGATGAGTTCAATTCCTCGATATCCTTGTTAACTTTCTGTCTCGTTGATCTGTCTAATGTTGACAGTGGAGTGTTGAAGTCTCCCATTATTATTGTATGGGAGTCTAAGTCTCTTTGTAAGTCTCTAAGGACTTGCTTTATGAATCTGGGTGCTCCTGTATTAGGTGCATATATATTTAGGATAGTTAGCTCTTCCTGTTGGATTGATCCCTTTACCATTATGTAATGGCCTTCTTTGTCTCTTTTGATCTTTGATGGTTTAAAGTCTGTTTTATCAGAGACTAGGATTGCAACCCCTGCTTTTTTTTGTTCTCCATTTGCTTGGTAGATCTTCCTCCATCCTTTTATTTTGAGCCTATGTATGTCTCTGCATGTGAGATGGGTCTCCTGAAGACAGCAGACTGATGGGTCTTGACTCTTTATCCAGTTTGCCAGTCTGTGTCTTTTAATTGGAGCATTTAGTCCATTTACATTTAAGGTTAATATTGTTATGTGTGATCTTGATCCTGCCATTATGATATTAACTGGTTATTTTGCTCATTAGTTGATGCAGTTTCTTCCTAGCCTCGATGGTCTTTACATTTTGGCATGTTTTTGCAATGGCTGGTACCGGTTGTTCCTTTCCATGTTTAGGGCTTCCTTCAGGGTCTCTTGTAAGGCAGGCCTGGTGGTGACAAAATCTCTAAGCATTTGCTTATCTGTAAAGAATTTTATTTCTCCTTCACTTATGAAACTTAGTTTGGCTGGATATGAAATTCTGGGTTTAAAATTCTTTTCTTTAAGAACGTTGAATATTGGCCCCCACTCTCTTCTGGCTTGTAGAGTTTCTGCCGAGAGATCTGCTGTCAGTCTGATGGACTTCCCTTTGTGGGTAACCCGACCTTTCTCTCTGGCTGCCCTTAAGATTTTTTCCTTCATTTCAACTTTGGTGAATCTGGCAATGATGTGTCTTGGAGTTGCTCTTCTGGAGGAGTATCTTTGTGGCGTTCTCTGTATTTCCTGAATTTGAATGTTGGCCTGGCCTGCTAGGTTGGGGAAGTTCTCCTGGATGATATCCTGAAGAGTGTTTTCCAATTTGGTTCCATTTTCCCCCTCACTTTCAGGCACCCCAATCAGACGTAGATTTGGTCTTTTTACATAATCCCATACTTCTTGTAGGCTTTGTTCATTTCTTTTTCTTTTTTTTCTTTTGGTTTCTCTTCTCGCTTCATTTCATTCATTTGATCCTCCATCGCTGATACTCTTTCTTCCAGGTGATCGAGTCGGTTACTGAAGCTTGTGCATTTGTCACGTATTTCTCGTGTCATGGTTTTCATCTCTGTCATTTCGTTTATGACCTTCTCTGCATTAATTAATCTAGCTGTGAATTCTTCCACTCTTTTTTCAAGATTTTTAGTTTCTTTGCACTGGGTACGTAATTCCTCCTTTAGCTCTGAGAGGTTTGATGGACTGAAGCCTTCTTCTCTCATCTCATTAAAATCATTCTCTGACCAGCTTTGATCCGTTGCTGGCGATGGGCTGTGCTCCTTTGCAGGAGGAGATGCACTCTTATTTTTTGAATTTCCAGCTTTTCTGCCCTGCTTTTTCCCCATCTTTGTGGTTTTATCTGTCTCTGGTCTTTGATGATGGTGACGTACTGATGGGGTTTTGGTATAGGTGTCCTTCTTGTTTGATAGTTTTCCTTCTGACAGTCAGGACCCTCAGCTATAGGTCTGTTGCAATTGCTTGAGGTCCACTCCAGACCCTGTTTGCCTGGGTATCAGCAGCAGAGGTTGCAGAAGATAGAATATTGCTGAACAGCGAGTGCACCTGTCTGATTCTTGCTTTGGAAGCTTCCTCTCAGGGGTGTACTCCACCCTGTGAGGTGTGGGGTGTCAGACTAGTGGGGGATGTCTCCCAGTTAGGCTACTCAGGGGTCAGGGACCCACTTGAGCAGGCAGACTGCCCCTTCTTAGATCTCAACCTCCGTGTTGGGAGATCCAGTGCTCTCTTCAAAGCTGTCAGACAGAGTCGTTCGCGTCTGCACAGGCTTCTGCTCCTTTAGCTGAGCCCTGTCCCCAGAGGCGGAGTCTACAGAGACAGGCAGGTTTCCTTGAGTTGCTGTGAGCTCCACCCAGTTGGACCTTCCCAGCAGCTTTATTTACCTACTTCAGCCTCAGCGATGGCGGGCGCCCCTCCCCCAGCCTCGCTGCTGCCTTGCGGTTAGATTGCCGCAGACTGCTGTGTTAGCAAGGAGGGAGGCTCCGTGGGCGTGGGACCCTCCCGGCCAGGTGTGGGATATAATCTCCGGTGTGCTGCTGTTACAGCACAGTAGTGGGGTGGGAGTTACCCGATTGTCCAGGTGTTGTGTGTCTCAGTTCCCCTGGCTAGGAAAAGGGACTCCCTTCCCCCTCGTGCTTCCCAGGTGAGGCGATGCGTCGCCCTGTTTCAGCTCTCGCTGGTCAGGCTGCAGCAGCTGACCCGCACGGATTGTCTGGCACTCCCGAGTGAGATGACCCCAGTACCTCAGTTGAAAATGCAGAAATCATCAGTCTTCTGTGTCGCTTGCGCTGGGAGATGGAGACTGAAGCTGTTCCTATTCGGCCATCTTGCTCCCTTCATCTTTCTGTATTTAATTTATTGAAATTGTTTAGTTTTTAGGCAGTAAATAAATAAATGTCATCCAAATGAGAAGGAGGATGTAATATTTGTATTTGCAGACCAAATGATCTTATAAATAGAAAAGCCTAAAGGACTCCAACAAAAAATTGTTAAAAATAATAAGTAAATTCAGGAGAGCTGCAAGATACAAAATCAACGTACAAATCTCAGTTGTGTTTTTATACACTAATAATGAACTCTTCCTGATTACAATAGGATAAGAAATACACAAGAAAAAATTTAGGAGTAAACTTAACCAAGGAAGTGAAAGATTTATGCACTGGAAACCGTAAAACATTGATGAAAGAAACTGAAGAAGAAACAAATAAATGGAAAGATATCCTATGTTCATTGACTGAAATAATTAATATTGTTAAAATGCCCATAGTGCCAAAATTGATCTACATACTCAATATTATTGCTATCAATATTACAATAGTATTTTTCAGAGAATTAGAAAAAAAGTCCTAAAATTCTTATGGAGTCAGAAAAAATCCTGAATACTAAATACTTGAACACAATGAACAAATCTGGAGACATCATGCTACCTGATTTCAAAATGTACTACAAAGCTACAGTAATTAAAACAGTATGACTTTAAACATACTGTTGGTGTAGAAGCAGTCATAAATACCAATGGAACAAAAATAGAGAGCCCAGAAATAAATTTACACATTTATCATCAATTGATTTTCAACCCAGTTGCCAAGAGCACATAATGGGGCAAATAATAGTCTATTCAATAAATAGTGTTAGGAAATGTGGATATCCACATGCAAATGACTGAAATTGGATCTTTATCTCACACCATATAAAAAAATCAACTCAAAATAGATTAAAGACTTAAATCTAAGACCCCAAACAAAAAATTACTGGAAGAAAACATAATATAAAGCTTCTTGACCTTGGTATGGGCAATTTTTTTTTTTTTTTTTTTGGCTATTATCCCCAAAACACAAGCAAACAAAACCAAAAATAAAGAAATGGGATTGCAGTAAACAAAAAAACTTTTTTTTTTTTTTTTTTTTTTTTTTTTTACAGCAAAGAAAATAGTCAACAGAGCAAAAGGACAACCTACAGAATAGGAAAAAATATTTTTAAACCATACATCTGATAAGGGCTTAATAGCCAAAATATAGAAAGAACTCAAATTGATGGCAACAAAACAAATAACCTGATTTTAAAAATGGGCAAATAACCTGAATAGATTTTTTCTCAAAAGAAGAAATACAAATGGCCAACAGTTATATGAAAAAATGCTTAACATCACTAATCATCAGTGACATGGAAATCAAAAGCAAAATGAGATAGCAGCTCCCACCTCTTAGAATAGCTATTGTCAAAAAGCCAAATGACAGCAGGTGTTGGGAAGGATGTCAACAAAAGAGAATGCTTGTATGCTGTTGGTAGGAATGTAAATTGGTACAGCCATTATGAGAAACAGTATGGATGTTTTTTAAAATATAAAAATCGAACTACCATATGATCTGGAAATCCCACTTCTGAGTATATAGCCAAAGGAGATGAAATTGAAGAAATATCTGTACTCCCGTGTTCATTGCAATAGGATTCACAATAGTCAAGATATGGAATCAACCTAATGTTCATCAATGGATGACTGGATAAAGAAAGTGTAACACACATACACAAGCAGAGGAATATTATTCAGACTTAAAAAAGAAGAAAATCCTATCATTCATGATAACATGGATGAACATGGGGGACATTATGCAAAGTGAAATAACACAGACACAGAAAGATGCATGATCTCACTTACGTGAAATATTAAAAAGTTCAAGAAGCAGAGAGTAGAATAGTAGTTTCTACGGGCTGGTAGGTGGGGAATATGGGTCAAAGGGTACAACATTACAGTTATGCAGGATTAATAAGTTCTAAAGATCTAATGTTAAAGCATAGTAACTCTATTAATACAGTTTACACTTGAAAGTTGCTAAAAGAGTAGCTCTTAGTTGTTCTCACCACACACACACATACACACACACACACACGTGGTTATGTGAGGTGATGTATATGTTAATTAGCTTATTATAATCATTTCACAATGTGTTCATACATCAGAACATCACGTTGTATATCTTAAATGTATAGAATTTTAAATTTGTCTATTATACTTCAATAAAGATAGAAAAAATAATAAAAACTCCAAACCTGTATGCCTTCTGATTTTAAAAATTGAATTTGAAACAAAAAGTGAAAAGTATGAAGACATTCAAATTGCATTCAGTATGTTGGGATTTTAAAGTATATGGGTAAAGTATAAAGGATAATGAAGAAATGAATAATTGATACAACCATTTGACCACATTGAAGTAAGAATCTTGTCCAGAAAACACACGATCATATGAGATTTTGAAATGAAATATAAATCTAATGCCAGTGAAGAAGATTATGATTTCATGTAGTCTTTTTAAGTGGCATGTATTATTATCATGAGTGGCTTGAACTCATTACCTCCAAGCCAAAATATTGTGCTTTTTAATGTTGAGAATATTTTCTCAGGATATTTTAAAACAATCAAACTGTAATACAAATAGCTTGAGTCTGAAATTTGGACTTTTTCCCAGCTCAATGTCTTTTTTTTTGTCTTTGGAGAAAAAAAAAACTGATGATGTATTATTTAGCTAATTTACAAACCAATTCCAAATGTTCTAACAGAGCATGAAGAACTAATTTCTAGGACCGAAAACCAGTTAAGAGTGGATTAGAAATGTACTCATTGTTGTCTTCCGAGTTGAAACACCCAACCTTCCAGCTTCTGCCTGTAAAATGTTACAACTTTTCATCTGTTAGAGTGCTGACAGTAGTCTTCGAGCCAGCACTCCATAATTTCTGGGCCATTTATGTTTAATATGAATATCCAGACTTATCAGACAGTCATTAAACTGTTGGCACTATTTATAATGATCAATGATTGTGAATTCAAAATTTTCTAATTAAGTAGAAGCTAGCAAGAGAAATGAACTGCAAATATAACCTAAATTATAAATTAAGCTGTCCACCATTGAGTTGCATATAGCTGCCTCAGTGAAAGACTGCAAACAATATTATCCTTCTCACTGAAATAAAACTTATTTTTATGCTAATTTAAAAATGCATGGCTGATTTTTATTACCAAAATTAAGAAATATTTTTAAAAACTTACCTAAATTGATGATCTTCATGTGCACTAATTACCCATTAATGAGTGTGTAGTTTAAAAAACTTTAGAAAACACTGTTATTAAAGTTTGAGTGTTAATTGCCTTGTTGTTTGTCTTAATGTTCTTAGGTAATTACAAGTAATCTCAATTTAGGGAATGAGAATTTCTCCATCATCTTCTTGACCCTATATCCATATGAAATTCATATTGACATTCCACCACACAGAGTCAGAGAAAGTTCTTATTCTGGTACTTTTACTACTTGATGACCTCCTCTACCACCTTATTCATCTGCTTGAGGGGTCTATACATCTGGCCAGCTGAGCTACTTTCCTACTTCTTTTTCTGATTGTCATTGCCCATCCTCCATATACTTCTTAGAGCGGAAGATATGGGAAATTCTAATTTATTATGTTCACTAACTTGTGAATATAACAGGAAGTTAGATATTATGTTTTATAACAATGAGAATTGGAAAGACAAAATCAGCCTTTTTATACTATCAGGTATTATTTGATGTCACTCAGTAGTCTTATTACCACATAATAATTTACTTAAATAAATATGAGTAATTGGGCGCTTTTCCTCTACAGCACTTCAGAGATACCTTCAGACCAATGCAGTCCTAGTTTCAGAGCTATCAGTGTGTGTAAAGATCATGAAACCCGGCTACTACTTATGAACATGAACATTATAATTTCATCATGAAAATACTATAACTAGGCTTAGAAAGCACCAACTCATTGACAAAACCTCTTTTAGACTTTGATTTCACTAGATCTGGAGTTATATGCAGGAATTTATATGTGGAGTAATATATATTTTTTGTCAGCCCTTACGTCATCCAGGTAGAAGAATATTTTTAAATATATTTATACTCTAAGATATTAAAGAGCTAAGTGGGGAATCTAGTGGCTTACAGGCTGAATTTTATCCACAGGTGTATTTTTATAGTTATTTCATAGTTGTTAAAAATTGAGTTAGTTGACAACGTTTGTAACTTGTGAAATTTCATATACAAATCCAGACTTTCAGTTTGACTTAAAAGTGAACAAAGGAATCTAATAATAGCCAGTTGGGGCTGATTAAATGCTGCTCCTGAGGAAAAGGATGAGTGATTTCCTCTACACCATTTTCCATTTAGCACTTATTTGCCTGCCTTGCCCTAGCAGGCATTTGAATTCTCTATCTTTACAAGTGTAATAATAATTAATCTTATATGGGTACTTTAGCTTCATTTGAGATTTATAACCCTTAACATTATTTCATTTGAATGTGTTTAATTGTCTGTGTATTATTCATTAAGTGATAATGTTTCTTTTCCTTTTAAAAAGAGGAATTTGGACTTATAAAGAGCAGAAAGACTATACTGACATTAAGTAACTCTGTGGAAGTTCACATTGCATTGTATAGTAATAAATGTTAATGAACTCTGAATATTTACATAGCACCAATTTACCAAAATAGACATTATAAATCTTGACTGCTATTAGATAATGCACTACATAGGATATAGTAATTACAGGAAAACTATACAAACTATTTGTATAGATTTCTTCTTGGTGAAAAATTTTGAGTACAAAAGCCTTATCTAATTCTTGATTATTGTGGTGAGATTTTCAGGATGGCCACATTTACTCATATTTACTTTACTTCAGAACTTGGGAGTGTAGCTTCAGACTTAAACGATATTAAATTTTTGACTCAGCTGAATTACTAATACCAGTGTTGACACGAATTGTTACTCAGCAGATGTAATATGGACTCTAGGTGGCTTTTCATTAGTTTTACTCAATTTCATGTTTGGTTAAAACTGTGTAAGTTAACCATCAACTCCAATGCAATACTAATATATAGTCAAACCTAGTAGCTTCTGTTTAAATTCTGCCTCTCTTGATTTACTTGCCTAAGTTTATATGGAAAAGCTACTTTTGGTTTCCATTTCTGTTACTGAACATATGGTCAGCTAACTAGTATATGATTTATCCTGCAAAACATGTCCTGTCACTAATTAAATTTTTCTCATTTGAATGGCATATAACGTAAGTGCTGCATCTGAGACCCAGTGACACTTGCAATGGTATTATTGGTTAATACAAAGTTAATTTTCAAATTATTTCTTTTTACTTAGAGTTTTCCTTACCATGTTTATTTGATTTTGTTGTTTAAATTTAATTAGTTTAAAAGAAGCCACATAGAGCATGTTTGTTTACTGAGAACAGAAACAAAGAATGCATCATACTTTCTAAATTAACCAAAATTTATGTTGCAATTATGCAAAGAATCGTAATAGATATATGTTCTTTTCTACAGTTTCAAGTCAAATTTATATATTTCTGTATTCAATCCATCATGAGGATTAGATCACTTAAAGAGTTAACTGTATCTAGGACATACTTTTAAAATATAGTCCATTTAAAATAAAAGAACTATTTTCTTTTGTTAAGAAGATAGTGTCAAGTATAATCATGTAGCAAAAATTAGGTTGATAGAAGTAGCCTGAAAATATTGTAAGTTGCAAACTTTCATTTTAAGTTGCTTATAAGTTTGTTTTTCCTTATTATAAGATGACATAACTGAAAGAGGATGATGAGTATTATCTTGTTTTTAGGAATTAAAATTGATATGTTTTTGTTAGCTCTGGAAAATTGAATAGTTATCAGTCTGATGAAAATATTCAATCTAGATGTTAGCTGAAAAATGTAGTAAATGATCTCAAAATTATATTAGAATAGAGTCTAAAGATTAGAATGATCCACAGGTTCATATGGGCCATTAAAAAGAGATTAGTGATATTAACAATATAGTATTAAAATGAATATAATACTGAGAACCACATAAATATTACATAATATTATTAGCCATTTTCACTTTTTTCTCCACACAAATTCTCTGGACACCACATTTAATTTCATGGCCTCGGATGCCATGTATATACAACAATCACTTCCAAATATACAGATCACTTCCAATGTGTATTTATAGCCCTCACCTCTCCACTGAGCTCCAGACCTCCATGAGTTATTGTCTATATGTCACCTGCCCCTTGGTTTACAAGAACTACAAAACTAACATTTCAAAATTAAACTAATTTTTCTCCCTTTTTGTTTTTTGAGACAGAGTCTCACTCCGTCACTTAGGCTGGAGAGTGGTGGCACGATCTCAGCTCACTGCCACCTGTGCCTCCTGGGTTCAAGCGATTCTCATGCCTCAGCCTCCCGAGTAACTGGAATTACAGGCACATGCCACCACAGCTAATTTTTGTATTTTCAGTAGAGATGGTCTCAAATTCCTGACCTCAAAAGATATGCCCACCTCGGCCTCCCAAGCTGCTGGGATTACAGGCATGAGCCACTGTGCCTGGCCTTGCCCTGGTTTCTATTTTCTCTATCTGATAATTGCTAACATTCATTAGCCAGGACTGTGTCATAGTCACCTCTATGTGAAAGATGGCTAGGAAAAGGGAAGTTGGTAACTAGGATTGTGCTAGAAACCAATAATATCTCTCCCGACCACTTGCAAGCTATGTTGTTTTTGAAATAATTTCTTTGTGGCACAGTTTTTAAAAATCTGTGAATTGAAATAGTGCCTGGCAAATAGTATGTTCTTGGTAAATATTGTTTCAGTTATTTGTTTCTGCATAGCCAGTCACCCCAAAATGTAGTGCCTTAAAACAAATTGTTATTTTCCGTGATTGCCCCAATAGTGTCAGACAGGGTTCGATTACTAAAGCAAAATGACAATGCTTAACTCTGTAGTTTATTACAGAAAAAATACAAATAGAAATAGCATTAAAGTTAAGAATATTCTTTATAGTCAAAGACTGTAGGGTTTCAGAGAGGCCAGAGTGAACTTTTTCTCCCCTCTCTAAGGCCATGACAGGACATGATTTCTGTACTGGATCAGGAAGCACTGACATATACATGGAACACCACAGAATCAGGGAGCACAAAATGGAGTCTTGCCAGGGTTTTTTACACTCTGCTGGACATGTTGGCATATTATTCGTAACTAGCACCAACAGTAGAGTCCTCCATGGGTCTCACTGAGACAAGGTAAAAATGATCACTTTCACTATTATTGATTAGCAGTGCTCACAAGCTGATGCAAACCACTCCAAAACTTATAGGACACATAATTACAAAACCATAATGTTAGTTAGTAATTTCATATTTTGATCACGTATCAGTGCCTTTTAGGTACTTTAGCAAAGTGGCTCATGCTGATTCCAAACTTACTGGAATTAACCTTCTCAGAATGCTTCTGTGGGTTCATTGGGCTTAGGTAATTTTTCTGATGCATGTAGTATTTCTGGTTCATGTTGTTATAAGCTGGGGTGACTCATTTGGCTGCATGCATTTGGTGCTGGGGCTGGAATATCCAAGATATTTATATGTATGACATGTCAGAGGGGTTGGCTGTAATAACTGGGAGCTGGCTGGGCCTCATTTTTTGTCTAAGTAGTTAGACTACTTGTAAGGAGGCTCCAGGCTCTGAGAGTGCAAATGTGGAACATATGCATGTGAAGGCCTAGGCTCAGAAGTGGTACTACATAATTTTCACTGTATTCTTTTTATCAAGCCAAGTTATAATGCCAGTCGGATTCAAGGTGAGGGAAATGGATTCCATCTTCTAATGGAAGCATGGAATTACAGGCATGAGAGGCATTTTTGGTGGCCACCTTTGTAGACAATCTGTCATGACTCATTATTGTTCTGATTATTTTGTTATCATCACCCAACTATTTTCTAGTCAAAGAAGATGTTGTCTCTTGACTGCATTTTTGAAATAGCCTTTTTACTGGTATCTCTACGTCTATTCATACTCCATTCTTTAATATCTTCATAGGCAGTCAGATTTATCTTTTTTTAAAATTTTCATTTTAGGTTCGGGGTACATGGGCAGGTTTGTTATATAGGTAAATTGCGTTTCACAGGTATTTGATGCAAGTAGATCCCAGTGTCTTTTGTTCCCTTTTTTGAGTACATGTATATTCAGTGTTTACCTCTCACTTATAAGGGAGAACATGTAGTATTTGGTTTTCTGCTCCTGTGTTAGTTCACTTAGGATAATGACCTCCAGCTCAATCTATGTTGCTACAGAGGACATGATCTCATTCTTGTATTGTA
Organism: Piliocolobus tephrosceles; assembly: GCF_002776525.5. Classification (NCBI taxonomy): domain Eukaryota; kingdom Metazoa; phylum Chordata; class Mammalia; order Primates; family Cercopithecidae; genus Piliocolobus; species Piliocolobus tephrosceles. Next base: position 77,720,141 of record NC_045436.1, on the reverse strand, counting down.
TGGCTGCATAGTATTTCAGGGTGTATATGTACCACATTTTCTTTGTCCAGTGATACAGTTTCGATATGCATTCTCGCCCAAATTTCCAATGTTGAAAAGTGGGACTTGGTAGGAGGTGATTGGATCATATGGAAGGATTTCTCTTGAATAGTGTAGCACCATCCCCTTGGTCCTGTCCTCATGATAGTGAGTGAGTTCTCATGAGATCTGGCCATTTAAAAGCGTGTAACACCTTCCCCGTTGCTCTCTTGCTCCTACTTTTGCCATGTAAAGTGCCTCCTCCCCCTTTGCCTTCTGCCATAATTGTAGGCTTCCAGAGTCCTCCTTAATAGTAGATGCCAGTGCTATGCTTCCTGAATCGCCTGCAGAACTGTGAGTCAATTAAATCTCTTTTCTTATAAATTACCCAGTCTCAAGTATTTCGTTATAGCAATGTGAGAATGGACTAATACATCCAATCTACTATTGATGGGCATTTAGATTGATTTCATGCCTGTGCTATTGTGTATAGTGCTGCAGTGAACATATGCATGCATGTGTCTTCATGGCAGCATGATTCATATTCCTTTGAATAGATACCCAGTAATGGGATTGCTAGGTCGAATGATAATTCTGTTTTAAGTTCTTTGAGAAATTGCCAAACTACTTTCCAGCAATGGCTGAACTAATTTACATTCCCACTAGCAGTGTATAAGCATTCCGTTTTCTCTGCCACCTTGCCTGCATCTGTTATTTTTTGACTTTTTAGTAATAGCCATCCTGACTGGTGTGAAATGGTACCTGACTGTCGTTTTGATTTGCAGTTCTCTAATGATTACTGATGTGGAACATTTTTTTCAGATGCTTGTTGGTTGTGTTGTATGTCTTCTTTTGAAAAATGTCTGTTCATACATTTTGCCTACTTTTTAATGGGATTGTTTTTTCTTTTGCTTGTTAATTTATTTAGGTAGGTTCCTTATAGATTCTGGATATTAGACCTTGATCAGATACATAGTTTCCAAATTTTTCTTTCATTCTATAGGTTGTCTGTTTACTCTGTTAATAGTTTCTTTTGCTGCACAGAGCTCTTTAGTTTAATTAGGTCCCATTTGTTAATCTTTGTTTTTGTTACAATTGCTTTTGGTATCTTTGTCATGAAATCTTTGCCAAGTCCTATGTCCAAAAGGGTACTTCCTGAGTTATCTTTCAGGATTTTTATAGTTTTAGATTTCACGGTTAAGTCTTTAATCCATCTTGAGTTGATTTGGTGTAAGAAAGGGATTCAGTTTAAGGAAGGGATCCAGTTTCAATCCTCTGCATGTGGCCAGTTAGTTATCCTAGAACCATCTATTAAATAGGGAGTTCTTTCACCATTGCTTGTTTTTGTTGACTTTGTTGAAGATCAGATGGTTCAGATGGTAGTAGGTGTGTAGCATTCTTTCTGGGCTCTCTATTTCGCTCTATTGGTCTATGTGTCTGCTTCTGCTGTTTTGGTTACTGTAGCCTTGTAGTATAGCTTGAAGTCAGGTAGTGTGATGTCTCCAGCTTTGTTCTTTTGCTTAGAATTACTCTACATTTCAGGCTCTTTTTTTGGTTCAATATAAATTTTAAAATAGCCTTTTTTTCTAATTCTGTGAAGAATGTCATTGGTAATTTAATAGGAATAGTACTGAATCTATAAGTTGCTTTGGGCAGTATGGCTATTTTCACAATATTGATTCTTACTATCTCAGAGCATGGAATGTTTTTTCATTTGTTTGTGTCATCTCTGATTTGTTTCAGCAGGGTTTAGTAGTTCTCATTGTAGAGAAAGAAATCTGCCTGCATGATCCAGTTACCTCCCACCATGCCTTCCTTCAACACATGAGGTTTACAATTCAACATGAGATTTGGGTTGGGACACAGCCAAACCATATCAGGTGGATTCAGTTGACTGGCCTCATTTCTGTTTTCTAGGAGTCACTGGGGACCAGAAATGAGTCCTGGTGTGTGGTAATCCCATGTAGGGTTCCCAGATTCCTCCCACTTTAGCTCAATATCTATATTCTCTGTCTGTCCATTTTTAGTGCCTTCCCTTTGAACATCTACTCAGGGTGTGCTAGGCTTCCCAATGTCTTAGTTTCTCAGTGACAGATGTTCCTCCTGGCTGTGTCTGGTCAGCCATCTTAGTTTCCTATCAATTTATCTTCTTAAAATGTAATCTGACTTAAAAACAACAACCCAGAAGGAAAATGGTGGATAGGAGGCAGGATTAACTTGCAGATTCCACTTGGAGAGACAGAGCAGTGTGGGGAGACCCACATTGTGTACTTTTCCTCCAGGAACTGCCACAGAAACATACCAGGAAAGCCATGAGAATTCACAGACACATTGAAGGAGGTGATTGCCACTGCAGGCTTTGTGGGACAGCCAAGGAACTGTGAGTTATATTGCTTTCTCAGCTGGAAGACTTGTAGCCTCGGGCAAGTTCTCAGCCCTGTTCACTGGCTTCCTGGAAATAAACTCAGTTCTATTGCAGCAGTTGGGGGGTGTGGGGGTAATGGTGGGAGTGAGACTGGCTTTTCAGGGTGCAGGCAGCATGGGAGTGCTGTGGGTGCCCACTTTCTGCCACTTTCCTAGTGACCTGTGTCACGCAGCAAAGACAACCATAATCCTTCTGGGAACATAACTCCATTGGCCTGGGAACCACATCCCTATATCTCACAGCAGCCACAGCAAGTCCCACCCAAGGAGAGGCCGAGCTCAGAGATGCCTAACTCTGCCACAACCTGATGATCTTTCTCTACCTGCCCTGGTAGCCAAAGACAAAGGACATAATTTCTTAGGAGCTTTGTGGCTGCACCCACTGCCTGATCCTCCCTATACAACTGCAGCTGATGTGCTCTTGAAAGCACCAGCTCCTAGCTTGGGGCCAACTAACACAAAACCAGTACACTTAACAAAAATACAATCAAGGACCCTCACAGAGTCCACTTCACTCCCCTGCTACCTCCACCAGAGTAGGTGCTGGTGTTCATGGATGACAGACCTGAAGATGAGTCACATCTCTTTGCAGACACTCCCCTGTACCAGCCTGGAGCTCAGTAACTCTGCTGGGTGGCTCGACCTGGAAGAGAAACAATAATCACTGCAGCTCAGGTCTCAGGAAGTCACATCCCTAGAGGATAGGGGAGGCAGTAGACTTAAACTATACCCTACAACGAATGGACTTAACAGATGTTTACAGAGCATTCTACCCAACAACTGCAGAGTATACATTCTATTCATCAGCGTATGAAACATTCTCCAAGGTAGGCCATATGATAGGTCACAAAACAAGTCTCAACAAATTTAAAAAAAAATGAAAATATTGCAAGTATTCTGTCAGACCACAGTGGAATAAAACTGGAAATCAATTCCAAAGGGATCCCTCAAAACCATGGAAATACATGGAAATTAAATAACCTGCTCCTGAATGATCATTGGGTTAACAATGAAATAAAGTTGGAAATTAAAAAATTCTTTGAACTGAATGGTAAGAATGATACAACCTCTCAATACCTCTGTAATATAGAAGTAGAAGAAAAGAAATAACAAAAATCAGGGCAGAACTAAATGAATTGAAACAACAACAACAACAAAACAATACAAAAGATAAATGAAACAAAAAACTGGTTATTTGAAAAGATAAATAAAATTAATAGATCATTAGTGAGATTAATGAAGAAATGAAGAGAGAAGATCCAAATAAGCTCAATTAGAAATGAAACAGGAATGATTACAACTGATACCACAGAAATACAAAAGATCATTCGAAGCTATTTTGAACACCTTTATGCATATAAACTAGAAGATCTAGAGGAGATGGATAAATTCCTGGAAATAGACAACCCTTTTAGATTAAACCAGGAAGAAAGAGAAACTCTGAACAGACCAATAATAAGCAGCAAGATTGAAATGGTAATTAAAAAGCTACCAACAATAAAAAGTCCAAGACCAGATGGATTCACAGATGAGTTCTATCAGACAATCAAAGGAGAATTGGTACCAATCCTATTGATACTATCCCACAAGATAGAGAGAGAGGGAATCATCTGTCAATCATTCTATGAAGCCAGTATCACCCTAATGCTAAAACCAGGAAAGGACATAACAAAAAAAAAAAGAAAGAAAAGAAAACTAAAGACCAATATCCCTGATGAATACAGCTGCAAAAATCCTCAACAAAATACCAGCTAACAGAATCCAACAGCATATACAAAAGATAATCCACTATGATCAAGTGGGTTTCATACCAGGGATGCAGGGATGGTTTCACATCTGCAAGTCAATAAGTGTGATATACTATGTAAATAGAATTAAAAATCTCTTAATCATCAGAACAGACACAGAATAAGCATTTGGCAAAATCCAGCATTCCTTTAGGATTAAACCCTCAGCAAAATTGGCATAGAAGGGACACACCTTAAGGTAATAACAGTCATCTATGATAAACCCACAGGCAACATTATACTAAACAGGAAAAAGTTGAAAGCATTCTCCCTGAGAACTGGAACAAGACCAGGATTCCCACTTTCATCACTTCTACTTAACAAAGTACTGGAAGTCCTAGCCAGAGCAATCAGACAAGAGAAAGAAATGAATGGTATCCAAATTGGTAAAAAGAAAGTCAAATTATTGCTATTTGCTGATGACATTTTCATATACCTAAAAAACCCGAAAGATTCATCCAAAAAGCTCCCAGAATTGGTGAATGAATTCAGCAAAGTTTCAGGATACAAAATTAATGTACACAAATTAGTAACTCTGCTTACACCAACAGTGATTAAGCTGAGAATCAAATCAAGACACAAACCTTTTACAATAGCTTAAAAAAAATACTTAGGTTATATACTTAAGCAAGGAGATGAAAGACCTCTCCAAGGAAAACTGCACTGCTGAAAGAAATCATAGATGGCACAAATAAATGGAAACACATCCCATGCTCATGGATGGGTAGAATCAATATTATAAAAATGACCATATTGCCAAAGCAATCTACAGATTCAATGAAATTCTTATTAAAATACCACCATCATTCTTCACAGAACTAGGAAAAACAACCCTAAAATTCATATGGAACCAAAAAAGAGCCCACATAGCCAAAGCAAGACTAAGCAAAAAGAACAAATCTGGGGAAATCTGAAGGCATTACATTACTCGACTTCAAACTATACAACGAAGCTATCCACCAGAACAGCATGGTGCTGATACAGAAACAGGCACACAGACCAATGGAACAGAATAGAGAACCTAGAAATAAACCCAGAAAACTTGACAGTCGACTGATCTTTGACAAAACAAACAAAAACGTGAAGTGGGGAAAGGACAGCCTATTCAACAAATGGTGCTGGGATAATTGGCAAGCAACATGTGAATGAATGAAACTGCATCCTCATTTCTCACTGTATACAAAAATCAGCTCAAGATGCATCAAAGACTTAAATCTAATACTTGAAACCATAAAAATTCTAGAAGATAACATTGGAAAAACCCTTCTAGACATTAGCCTAGGCAAAGACTTCATGACCAAGAACCCAATAACAAATGCAACACAAACAAAGATAAATGGATGGGACTTAATTAAACTAAAAAGCTTCTGCACAGCAAAACTAATAATCAGCAGGGTAAACAGACAACCCAGAGAGTGGGAGAAACTCTTCACAATCTATACATCTGAGGAAGGACTAATATTAAGAATTAATAAGGAACTCTAATCAGCAAGAAGAAAAGCAAACAATTTCATCAAAAAGTGGGCAAAGGACATGAATAGACAATTCTCAGAAGAAGATACACAAATGGCCAACAAACATATGAAAAAATGCTGAACATCAATAATTGTCGGGGAAATGCAAATCAAAATCACAATGTGTTACCACCTTGCTCTTGCAAGAATGGCCATAATAAAAAAATTAAAAAAAAATTAGATGTAGACATGGATATGGTGGAAAGGGAACAGTTTCCCACTGTTTGGTGGGAATATAAACTAATACAACCACTATGGAAAACAGTGTGGAGATTCCTTAAAAAACTAAAAGTAGATCTACCATTTGAGCCAGCAATCCCACTACTGGGTATCTACCCAGAGGAAAATAAGTCACTGTACAAAAAAGATACTTGCACACACATGTTTATAGCAGTACAATTTTCAATTGCAAAAATATGGAAGGAGCCCAAATGCCCATCAATCAATGAGTGGATAAAGAAAATGTGATATTATATATATATATATACACAAACATACACAGACACACGCACACACACACACAGCCCCCCCCCCCCCCACATGGAAAACTACTCAGCCATAAAAAGGAATGAAAATAATGGCATTCACAGCAACCTGGATGGAATTGGAGACCATAATTCTAAGTGAAGTAATCCAGGAATGGAAACCCAATCTCACTTGTAAGTGGGAGTTAAGCTATGAGGACTCAAAGGCATAAGAATGATACAGTGGACTTTGGGGACTTGAGGAAAAGGGTGGGATGGAGGTGAGGGATAAAAGAATACGCATTGGGTACAATGCACACACTGCTGGGGTGATGGGTGCTCAAAATCTCAGAAATCACTACCAAAAAATTTATTCATGTAACCAAATAACATCTGCTTCCCCAAAACCTAAGGAAAAAATGATAGTAATAATCATTACTGATGATGATGTAGGAATAAAGTTTAAGCTGTATGTTTTCCCCAGTTTTCCAATCCCTGCACATAATGTGATCAAATGGAAGATCATACTTCAGCTTTTAAAGAAAGAAAACCATTTTTTGTTAGGTTACAGATGAAAAGATGCCATAAATAACCTGTTTCAATAATTCTTAAGCTTTGTTTCCATGGCAGAATACTTTTAAGATCTGGGTCTTCTTCTTTAGAATAAATGTGATTAGTAAAAGATGCTATGGTAGTGATTCATTTTGTTCCAGTCTGTGGTTCTTTACTGTGCTTGAGAATCATCTGTAGGGCTTATTAAAAAGTAGATTCCCATACTCAACAAGATTCTGATTTACTGGGTCTAAGATGGGAACTGGGGGGCTATGTATTTAATAGGTTGATATTAATGCAGGTTGTCTGTTGGTCACAATTTGGAAAACAGGATTTTCAACCTTTGCCTAGGGTTGGTCTCCTCAAAATGTTTTAACCTTCTTTATAATGTCATAAGTGGAAACCTGCCCTTTAGTGGTCAGTTCTCACAGACTTATTTTGGAGCTTATTTCTAAGTGGCTTATTAAATCCAAAACCTAGCTTTTTAGAAGCAACGACCTCATTTGATTGTTCTATGTTATTTTAGTGAAGGAAAGTTCCATAACATTAGGATCTTCACAAAAAAGCAGAAGAAAAGAAAAAGGAAGTATTTCTTGAAGGATTCAAGATTTCGTTTGTCCTTTTATGCAAAAAAGTCTTCTTAAGTTGAAGTATATTCATTTATAATTCACATGTAATCTTTTCCCTATGATCCCTAGTAGTGACCACTTATACAGCTGTTGAAAATAGTAGAAAAGTAATTCTGGTTTGTTAGTAGCTGATCACTTTGATCATGTTGGCCTATATAGCACTCTCCCTTTATCTGTACCTTTACCTCCTGTGGTTTTAGTTACTTGTAGTCAACCAGAATCTGAAAATATTAAATGGAAAATTCCAGAAGTAAAAAATTTGGTTTAAAATTGCACACCATTATATGTAGTGTGATAAAATATCTCAACTTCTTGCTTTGTCCCACCTGGTAGGTGAAGCCCCTTAGTCACTTAGTAGCTATTTTGGTTATCAGATTGACTGTTGGGGTATTCCAGTGCTTATGTTGAAAGAACTCTTATTTTAGGCCGGGCGCGGTGGCTCAAGCCTGTAATCCCAGCACTTTGGGAGGCCAAGACGGGTGGATCACGAGGTCAGGAGATCGAGACCATCCTGGCTAACCCGGTGAAACCCCATCTCTACTAAAAATACAAAAAACTAGCTGGGCGAGGTGGCGGACACCTGTAGTCCCAGCTACTCTGGAGTCTGAGGCAGGAGAATGGTGGGAACCCGGGAGGCGGAGGTTGCAGTGAGCTGAGATCCGGCCACTGCACTCCAGCCTGGGCGACAGAGCAAGACTCCTCTCAAAAAAAAAAAAAAAAAAAAAAAAAAAAAAGAACTCTTATTTTAACTAATAATGGCTCCAAAGTGCAAGAATACTGATGCTATCAAGTGGGATATGACAAAGAGAAGTTGTAAAGTGCTTTCTTTGGAAAGGTGAAAGTTATTGACAATAAGGAAAGAAACAAATTATATGTTGAGGTTGCTAAGATCTGCAGTAAGTATGAATCTTCTATCTGTGAAATTGTGAACAGTATTTATTATAATTGTTCTATTTTATTATTAATTATTAATCTTTCTGTGCCTAAAATATAAGTTAAACTTTATCATAGATATGTATGTATAGGAAAAAAAGACTTAGTGTGTATAGGGTTTCATACAATCCTCAGTTTCCGGCATTCACTGGGAGACTTGGAACTTATCCCTTCTGGATAAGGAAGGACTACTGTATAGGGAGAAGAAGGATATTGCATATCTGTATAGCTTCAGAAAATAGGCTAATGCTATGTATTTGAATTTATGCACCCCATATTTCTATATTTATGGCATATTTTGCAGGTTTATATAGCCACAGAATTTTGTAGAAGTTTCTTTTCTTCTGAACTTAATTTACTACAAGTTGGTAGATAAAAAAAATATTACGTATCATTGCTGAAGTGCATCTTTTCTACCAGCCAGCAAATAATGGCATGAATCTGCTCATTTGGGCCAAGGTGTCATGAACTTTTGGGTAACTTTTTAGAATCTAACCTATTTAAAATAAAAGATACTTCTGTATCAGTTTTTTGTAAATTTTTAGTTTCTCCTTTTTTTTTTTTTTTCAAATTATCAGGTTAAAAAAATACATAGGATTTACATATTTTATCATAATTAGAAGTGGCTGGCCAGGCACAGTGGCTCACGCCTGTAATCCCAGAACTTTGGGAGGCCAAGGCAGGCAGACTGCTTGAGCTCAGTTCAAGACCAGCCTGGGGAACCTAAGACCAACATGGCAAAAACCCATCTCTACCAAAAATACAAAAATTAGCCGGGCCTGGTGGCGCATGCCTGTGGTTCCAGCTACTCAGGAGGCTGGGGAGGAGGACTTCTTGAGCACGGGAGGCAGAGGTTGCAGTGAGGTGAGACTGGGCCACTGCACTCCAGCCTGGGTAACAGAGTGAGACCCCATCTCAAAAAACGAAAAACAAAAACAACAAAAAATAAGAATTAGAAATGGCTAATGCACTTATTTGGAGCCACATTATTTTCAATGGGAACCCATCATCAGATTCATAATGTAGTCAGTGGAAATGTAGGATTCAATCATGTACTCATCGATTCTTCTTGCAAATATTAACTGAACCCTACTGTGTTTCAGGTACTCTTCTATACTCTAGAGATATAGCAGTGAGCAAAACAGAAAAAGAAAATGACCCGGCCTTTCTGGAGCTTAGAGTATAGCAGAAAATCTTATTTTGGATAATAATAAATGATACGCTTAAAAACAGCGGAGAAGGGAACATAAATTGTTTGGAGGTGGTAATGAAATTTTAGATTGGGTGGCCTGGAAATGACTCATTGAGAAGGTGACATTGTGTAGTGACCTGATTATAATGAACGAGTAATCCACAGAAAACATTTGAAGCAGACAGACAGAAGCAGACCAAATGCCAAGATCCTGAAGCGGATATATGCCTGATCTGTTTAAGGAAGAGATGTAGCAAAGTGAATGAGGGGAGAGAGAGGTAGGAGATGAGGCTAGAGAGGTAATGTGTGTGTGTGTAATTCAGACCATATTAAGGATTTGGCTTGTGTTCTGAGACTGACAAATACTGGGTGGGTTTGAGAAGCAGAGTGATACAATCTGACTCGGATTGTGCAACAGCTCCTTCACTAGCTGCTATGTCAGTAGATTGAAGACGGACAAGGATTGGAGCAGGGAACAGTTAGGGGGCTTTTTTTTTTTTTTTTTTTTTTGAGGCGGAGTCTTGCTCTGTCGCCCAGGCTGGAGTGCAGTGGCCGGATCTCAGCTCACTGCAACCTCCGCCTCCCGGGTTCTCGCCATTCTCCCGCCTCAGCCTCCTGAGTAGCTGGGACCACAGGCGCCTGCCACCTCGCCCGGCTAATTTTTTGTGTTTTTTAAGTAGAGACTGGGTTTCACCGTGTTAGCCAAGATGGCCCCGATCTCCTGACCTCGTGATCCGCCAGTCTCGGCCTCCCAAAGAGCTGGGATTACAGGCTTGAGCCACCGCGTCCGGCCAGTTAGGGGGCTTTTACTGTAATTCAGGTAAGAGATGGTGGTGGCTTTGATCAGAGTGGTAGTTGTGGAGGTGGAGAAGTGGTTGGATTTGGAAATATTATAAAGATAGAAATGACAGGATTTAATGATAGAACTTCATTATACATCTAATTTATAAGCCAGTTATTCAATTAGTAAATCAAGAAGTAATTCTTTCAGACAAAGAAAAATAATTTAGGTATGTATGAAGCAGAAGATTTGAATCTAACTTTATTTTTTTAGTATAAAAGGTACTTTATCAATGTAATTAAAATATTTGATGATGAATAAATAGTACTTCTTAATATTTATTTATATGACTAAGAAAATAAAAAACCTTAGAACTTACTGAATTAATTCTTATCTGTTATAAAGTATCTAGTTAAAAGCTTAATTTCTTACAGTTACCATATGTAGTGAAACTATTTCCTAAAGCCTATTTGTTGGAAAAAACACATTGATTTACATACATTTAAAAAGACAGTACAAAATTTTTTAGAGAAGAGCTAGCTGTATATTTTTAAATGGAAGAACTAGAGAAGTAATTTTTCTTTCATTTTAGTATTTAATCAAATGAAGAACTGGATAATTTTTTTCTGAGCTTTATCAGTAGAGGGCAGCAAAGTTTCAGGTAGTGTGTTTTCAGGTTCAAGGGCTGCTTTGCTTAGGAAATTTTTTTTTTTTTTTGCTGCTCTTAAGTTCGTTCCAGCTTGCCTTTTAATGTGATGCTTTGGTAATATTATATAGGAATTCACTTAAAAACTCTTGTGACTGTGGTTCAGATATTTAGCCAACTCTTCCCTTAGGTGCTATAGATCCTTTCTTAATGAGAACATGTATTTCTTTTTGTGATTTAGGGAGTGCCAGGACCTGGAAAATATGACATTAAAAGTCAATTTCAGAAGACAGAAAGTATGACACCAAATGCAAATGATGCATCCCCTGCTTTTCTTTCTCAATCCCAGGTAATGGTCTACAGTCATTTTCATATATTGAGTCTAATAGGCATAGTGTGGGGCCAGCAACACATTCAGTGATGTTTAAAGGTTATAAGAAGAAAAGTGATATTTAAGCAAATTGGAAATAGACATGGTCTGAGAAAAATATATTACCAAAACATGTGGATAAAATGAAGTGAAATAAAATTAGAAATACACAGATGAATATTTGAATAGAACCATCTATTAAACATTTTCTATTAAGCAAATTTGCATATATGAATGTTCAATTCATTTATAAGAAGTGTCTTCTTTAGTCTTTTTAAAAATATGCTTTGTTAATGAATGTGTGGAGTGTTAACATGTAAGCTATATAGGCTTGCATCTCTTTCTGAAAAGGTTCTGAAGGCATTCTGTGGAGCCTGGCAATAGGTCATTTCTACAACTGTCACTGGGACCTTTACTAGTGATACCACAGTCATAGAATATATTTTGTGGTCACCATTTCACATACTCCCAGGAATATACTAAGAGGACTTGAAAGTTTCTAACATATTTGCAAGGCAAGACAATTGTAATACTAGCAAACCTTTATTATGTGGCAGCCTCCAGACCAAAGTAATTGTGAAATTTATCCACCTATGGTATGTACAGCTGTGATTATCTTATTTAACTTGGGAAGATTATTATCCTTCAGGTGACTATAGATGACTACTTTGATTTTATTGTACTTAAGAGACACCTCCTTGGAGACAAGTAGATAGATTTCAGGTATATTTGGAGATAAAATTAACATGACTTTTTAATGGGCTAGATGTTGTTATGAGGGACTGGGAGGAATCAAGAATGAATACTAGATTTCTACATCAAGCAACTTAATGATACTTAAGGTACTACAAGAGATGGGTGTGGGGAAGACAGGATATTTTCTGTGTGTGTGTGTGTGTGCTCGTGTGTGCTTGCACATGTGCCTGTGGATGTATGTGTGCCCTTGATTTTTTAAAAATACTATTTTTACAAATAAAACCTCAGGTTTTATACTATTTCTGTTAATCTGATATATAGCCCTAACCTTACATCACTTGACACAATCATATTTTAAAATATATTTTTAGAAATAGAAAAGAATATTATATCAGTTTGGTTTAAGGGGATAATGGGGAAAAGAATAATGGTTCTGCAGTAAAAGATATGGAAGAATTAAAAGTAAACAGGATAATCTGCTAGGGGTAGTGTTAATGTTTATTTGAATGTGAATATATATATCTATGTATGTATATGATTATGATAGAAAAAGAAATAACACAATTAACCAAGTAGACTTAGAGTACAGACTTTCTGGTTTGTAGGAATAAAGACAGATACATTTCTGAGATGCTTATTTTAGTTATTGATTTAGGAGTTGTCAGGCATTTTATCTAAATGCACCAAATTGCCTTATGTCTTCAATTATTAATTTTAAATACATAGTATTTCCTTTATGGCAATGGCTCTTAACCTGGGATGCACATTAAAAACATCTGAGGAATTTAAATACATTCTGATATCCAAGTGCCAACATGCCCTTTGTTCTTGCTTCCAGAGATTGATTCATTTGGTTCAGAATAGGGCCTAAACAGCAATATACATGTTTTCATTCCTCAAGTAATTCTAATAGGCAGCCACAGTTGAAAATTATCATTTTAAAATTTCACTTAGCATCTAAAATAATAAGATAGTATTTAGGAAAATAAATTTGAGTCTTTTTTTATACTTCCAGTAATAAAATATTATTTTCGTAGTGTTAGTATTTACCTACTTTACACAACTCAAAAGAACATATATGTTTTACTATATTTTTGTCTAAGAAATATAGGAAAATAGGAAAACCTACACATAACTACTTGGCTATATAAACACGATGAAGATAAACCAGAAAACAATGATGTTAGTTATCTACAAGGGATGGTGAAGAGGTAAAGTGCAAGCACTGGTATGCTGCTGTTTATTTGTACTGGCTTGCAAGAACCAACTGTTAAGTTTCCAGGAGTTTTGCAAGCTGGTTGACATTACGTTGGTAGTGTGAAATTAGCCACTGTTGTAGGTGTATTTACACCATGGAAATCAGCAAATGTTACAAATTGAGACTTTTCTGTCCCAAGTGGCACAGCATCCCCAACAGGGGGCATAACACTTCTTTGACTACACTTAAAAAAATACATATTTTATCTTTTGGAAAGATTTCAATGTTTTATATATTCAAAAATAAAAATAAACCAGTAAGAATGGGAAAAGTTAATAACTAAACTGAAAGCAAATGGAAACAAATGAGGCGGGTGGGTTACTTGAGGTCAGCAGTTTGAGACAAGCCTGGCCAACGTGGCAAAATCCAGTCTCTACTAAAAATACAAAAATAGCCAGGCATTGTGGCATGCACTTGTAATTCCAGTTACTCAGGAGGATGAGGCATGAGAATCTTCTGAACCCAGGAGGCAGAGGTTCCAGTGAGTCTAGAGATCGCGCCTGTGTGAAGGAATGAGACTCTGTCTCAGAAAAAAGAAAAAAAAGAATTGGAAACAAATTCTTAATTACCTTTAGTAGGTTGATTTATTGAGATGGTATGGGTAAAGCAATTATAAAACTATCTTAGATATATCACAAGTTTGAGCAAAAAAGTTGATATTCTGAGGTATGGTTTTCATTGTTAAGGAACGTGCATACAAATATGGATTGGAGGAAGTGAAAGAGGACCTTGTGGGATGGATTTGAAGGTTTTTATGTGAACTCATGATTTTTAATATATATTTATATGTATGAATATATGCATATATATGTGCACATGTAAATGTATGTATGTTCATGTGTCTATATATGAGTGTATATATGTATGTGTGTGTTTCTCTCTCTCATTCTCTGAATGTGTGTATGTTCTAGCTCTGTCTGCTAAATGAACCAAGAAGCAAAGATACCCCAGTAGCAAGGGACACATCTTGTGCCCAGATCTTGGTCTCTAATTCTGTTCCTACCGAAAGAAAAAGGATTCCTCAGAGAAATAACTGATTCCAGGGCAGGTGGAAGAGGAAAGTGTAACACTTTATGTCAGAAAGTAAGTTCTAAACGAAATAATGATGAGAGCATATCACAGGGAAATAGGAAACAACATGAAGGGCCCCCCATTGGTTCAATAATAAATTATAAATCATTAATGTTGGCATTCATGAGTCAATATGGATAATAAATAGATAACTAAGTACAGTTGTCCTCTGAACAATGCACAGATTAGGGATGCCAACCCTCCATGCATTTGAAAATCTGCATATGACTTTTGACTCCTCCCAAACTTAGCTACAAATAGGCCATTGTTGACCAGAAGCCTTATCAATAACATAGTCGAGTCACATATATTTTGTATGTTATATGTGTTATGTACTGTATACTTACAATAAAGTAAGCTAGAAAAAAGAAAATGTCATTAAAATCACAAGGAAGAGAAAATATATTTACTATTTATAAGTAAATTACTATAAAGCTCTTGTCATTACATTCAATAGACTAGGAGGAAGGAGAAGAGGAATAGTTGGTCTTGCTATCTTGGGGTGGCAGAAACTGAAGAAAATTTGTATATAAGTGGAACGACGTTGTTCAAACCCACGTTGTTCAAGGGTCGACTATAGATAGGTAAGTAGATAGCTAGATAATGAAGTAAATAATTGAAGGAGAAGGGAGAGCACTTGCTTTCAGTAGAATGTTAAGTACTTACTATAAATATAGAAACAGTGTGGAATTTGATCACAATTAAAATTACCAGTGAAGGCCAGCAGACATCATATCTCCAGATACGATATCCTGGGAAAGCTATGCATCACCTACCAAGTAGTCTGTCCAGAAATGTATAACCTGGATATAATTATGAGGCAATATCAGGTAAACCTCAAGTAAGTAAGGTTCTGTTATACAAAAGGGTGATTCTCCCAAAATGTTAAAATCACTAAACACAAAGGAAGGCTGTAAAAATGTTCCTACATTAGAGGAGATAAAAGAGATATGATGACTAAAGCAATATGTGACTCTAATCTAGATTATGTACTGAAGGGGAAGAATGCAATAGAAGCCTTATTAGATCAGCTGACAAATTTGGAATATGAATCCTAGATTACATGAAACCATTAGATCATTGATACATTTACTGAAGTTGATAACTGTACTGTGGATATGTAAGAAAATATCCACTTTTTTGGTAAATATATACTGAAGTATTTATGGATGAAGAACCATGACATATGTAACTTTCAAAATATGTGTGTGTGTGTGTGTGTGTGTGTGTGTGTGTGTAGAGTAAGAGAGACAGAGACAGGAAGAGAAGAACAAACAGACAAAACAGAGATAGAGTTGGCAAAGGAAAACAGGCAAATGAGGTAACATGATAATGGATGAATCTGGGTAAAGGTTATCACATATTTTCTGTGTTACTTTTATTCATTCATCTTCTCTGTAAATTTGAAACTATTTTCAAATAAAAAGTTAAAAAGATTATACAATGCTAGCTCACACCTGTAATTCCAGCACTTTGGGAGGCTGAGATGGGCAGATCATGAGGTCAGGAGATTGAGACCATCCTGGCTAACACAGTGAAATCCCCTCTCTACTAAAGACACAAAAAAAGAGCCAGGCATGGTGACGGGCACCTGTAGTCCCAGCTACGTGGGAGGCTGAGGCAGGAGAATGGCGTGAACCTGGGAGGTGGAGCTTGCAGTGACCCGAGATCGTGCCACTGCACTTTAGACTGAGTGACAGAACGAGACTCCATCTCAAAAAAAAAAAAAAAAAAAAAAAAAGATTATACAATGCTGTATCTCGTGAGTTCATAGTTTTATATATATAACATTATATATATATGTTAAGTTTATAAGTTTACTGAATCTAAGATTTTTTTTGAGATATCTAATGATATTGTTGAGTTAATTGAATATACATGTTGAGGAACTTTTTCAATAAATATAATTTGATCACATAAAATAAAGCGTTAGATCATATAATTTTTTATTTATATTAACTGGCAGAATATTTTGAATATGATAATTATCCCTACACTATCATCTAGAATCTCATGTTGAGATTATTTCCTTCTAAAAGTCTGTCTGCCTTAGTAAGGCACGTAATATATTACTATATTAGTGTATAGGTGATTTTACTAAAAGCTATATATTTTATGTTTTGATGGGTACAAGATCTTAATTCATCTACATTTTCTTCACTCCATTAAGAAATAAATTAAGTCCAGATGTTATATTACTCAAAAGGCAGCTTTTAACTCATGAAGTATCAAAATGTACTATAGTTTCTTATTGGCACATTTTCCTGTTCTTCACTAGAGATTTTTACCTGTGAAATCAATCACGCCGGCTCCTGGCGCATATAATGAACCTCGAACTGCTCTCAAGTCCTTGAAGAAAACATCAGGACTGAAAAATATTCCATTTGGTCAAAGTGCTGTTCGATTCACACAGGACATCAGGACAGAGGAAATGCCAGGTTAGCAATTTATCTCTGTATGTCTACTCTTTGGCTTTATAAAGTAACTTAATGTTCTTAACAAGATGGATACACCAGAGAATATGTTTTCTTTTTTGTCCTATGGTTGGTGTCATTTTAAGTCAACATTTTTTAAAGCATTCACTATACATTAAACACAGATAAATCAAAATAATACACAGTTTTAGTAAGATTTCAATTTAACATTCTGCACATTCTTAATTACAATTTTCTATTGTTTTTCTTTATTTGGTAAATTTTCTGACTTTTTCTTGGCAGATGAACAACATATATCAACTATGTGGTCACTATTAGTAATATAATTTATGATGTTCAGTTTTGTTAAACTTTTTATTTCAGAGGTTTACAATCACATATTCTGGTATTCTCAGTGGATATTCTAGTGTTCAGAGCTAACAATATAGAATCAAAATAAATTATAAAATTGCTGACATACAGTTCTGGGTATCTATTGCTGTACAACAATCTTAGTGGCTTAAAACAACAGATTTTTCTCTTATATCTCATTATTTTGTGGGATGGCTCAGATGGGTCTATTATTCAAAGTATGTACTTACATCCAGCATGACTGCCTCAGGGCAGCCTGACATTTAACATGGCGGCCTAGGGTTCCATGAGACCTGACCAGATGCTGCGAGATTTTTTATGACCCAGCCACAGAGCTCCCAGGATATCATGTCTTCTGCATTCTATTAGTTAATTAAGTCACTCAGAGTAGAACATATTGATTGGAAGGACATGAAACTTTATCTTTCAGTGAGAAGAGTAGCAAAGAATTGATGGCCAGTTTTAATCTACTATATGATCAATTCCTTGGCCACAAAAATATTTACATTGTTCCTACATGCACCTACTCCTTCTCAAGGACCCAAAAGTTTCATATAATTATGTCATAATTTCACAGTTCAGGATCATTTTTAAAAAAATGTTTTGAGACATGATCTTTCTCTCTCTCTGTCATCCAGGCTGGAGTGCAGTGGTGAGATCATAATTCACTGCAGCCTCCAGCTCCTGGCTCAAAGGATTCTCCTGCTTTAGCCCTCTGAGTAGATGGAACTACAGGCGCCTGCTACAATGCTTGGCTATTTAAAAAAAAAATTTGGCCAGGCATGGTGGCTCACACCTTTAATCCCATAATTTGGGGAGGCCTAGGCAGTTGGATCACGAAGTCAGGAGATCACGAACATTCTGGCCACAAAAAATTAGCTGGGCGTGGTGGCGCACATCTGTAGTCCCAGCTACTGGGGAGGCTGAGGCAGGGGAATAGCTTGAACCTGGGAGGCGGAGCTTGCAGTGAGCCGAGATCGTGCCACTGCCCTACAGCCTGGTGACAGAGCAAGACTCTGTCTCAAAAAAAAAAAAAA
>NC_045436.1:77648442-77701883 GCF_002776525.5 Piliocolobus tephrosceles | reverse complement strand
AAAAAAAAAAAAAAAAAAAAAAAAAAAAACAAACAAAAAACAAAAAAGAAAAAACAAATGTGGAAATGAGGCCTCCTTTTGTTGCCCACGCTGTTCTTTAACTCCTAACCTCAAATGATCTTTCCACCTCAACTCTCAAAGTATTGACATTACAAGCATAAGCCACAACTCCCAGCCCTGGATCTTGTCATCTAAGTTAGGTATAGGTGCAGATGAGGATTCTTGTGTGTGGTTCTTAAGGTACAGCTCCTTCTCTATAAGCAGAACTGTGAACCAAAGAGAGGGTTGTTTCATCCACCGTAGGGTGGTGGGAGAGATATAGGATGATCCGATCAGACACTCCTATTCAGGAAAAGGGAAAACTGGAGGCCCACAACAGTCACAGTATCATAGCAATTCTGAAATTCAGCTGGGCACATACTAGCATTTCCTTGATGAGGATCCAGTAAGGCTCTCTAGGGGGAATGATTTTCTATGGTTCTTTGTTCTGCCTTTTAGGCTCTTGGTTCTTCTCTGAGTCATCATTTTTCTCTATGAAATAGGCTGTGTTTGCAGCTGTAGCTTTCTCAGCCTGCTTCTACCAGCTTCTTTTTGCTTTTACTCTCATTGTCCCTTTTATTCTTATAAAACCTTTGAATTTCTGATTGTATTAATTTATAATCAAATCCACTAGGTAAAAGCCACACTTACATTTTCTTAGAAAACTTTTTAAAATCACCTGTGAGACTGTTACATGTTTTGTATCACCTTTGTCTATTTTGTCTCTTTTTTATCACCTTTGAGACTATTATGTTGTTAACACCCTTAGGTTGTTAGGGCACCATTGTCTAAGTGAAAAGCATCTAGGATACAAGACCTTAAGATTCTTAAGGCCCCTTTTCGAGAGGTTCTATGAGGGATTACCATAACTATTTCTAAAAATTAAACAAAAGATCTTACAGCCAAATCCTGTTTTTTGTCTTTGCCTTTAAGCCACTTCTTACTTTGAGAGATTTTTGTTGTCTGGAGAGACTGGGGATGAAAAACAGTTTATTTTCAAATCTAGGAAATTCTAGTTCCTTTCTATTTCTTATACATTCTCTTTGAAAAGTTAACACTTTATTACTTTTATTTATTTATTTTTAACTTTTATATTAGGTTCAGGGGCACATGTGTGGGATTGTCATATAGGTAAATTTTTGTCATGGGAGTTTCTTGTACAGACTATTTCATCACCAGATATTAATCTTGGTACCCATTAGTTATTTTTCCTGATTCTCTCCCTCCTCCCACCCTCCACCATTGGTAGGCCCCATTGTCTGTGGTTCCTCTCTATGTGTCCATGTGTTCTCATTATTTTGCTCCCACTTATAAGGGCAAACATGTGGTATTTGGTTTTATGTTTGTGTGTTAGTCTGCTAAGGATAATGGCCTGTAGCTCCATCCGTGTTTCTGCAAAGGACATGATCTCATTCTTTTTTATTGCTGCATAGTATTTCATGGTGTATATGTACCACATTTTCTTTATCCAGTCTACCATTGACATGCATTTAGGTTGATTCCATGTCTTTGCTGTTGTGAATAGTGTCTCAATGAACATACACATGCATGTGTCTTTGTAACAGAACAGTTTATATTCCTTTGGGTATATACCTAGTAATGGAATTGCTGTATCAAATGGTAGTTCTAGAAAACTGAACACTGTAAACTCTTTCCCTTCTATCTATACCTTCTCACACATGGATAAAAGGAACTATTGGCACTTTGACATTCAGCCTGGACATTTCCTTAGTTAGAATCCAGCAGTTCATTAGGTATTTTCTTCATTACCTCAAGCATTAGTGTTGCTAAAATTTCTGCCATTGCATAATACCAGTTATCATTTCTCCATCCTCTAATAACATTTTCCTCACTGTCTTTCAAGTCATCACCAACAGTCTCCTCAAGGCCTTTATTCTAACTCATCAGGTTGCTCTACTTTCTGACCGATTGCCTGATTCCAAAGTCACTGCCACAAATTTTAGAGTTCGGTTATAGTAATACACTTGGTATAATTGTTTGCTACTCATTCCATGGAGATATTGAGTCTCTCTTCTCCCCTTCAGTCTTGACTAGCCCTGGTGCTTTCTTGACCAATGCATGGAGTGGAAGTGATATTCTAGCACTTCTCAGATAAAACCATTTGCTTTACAGATTGACCTGGGCCTCTTGAAACAGTTGGTCTTGGAACCCTGAGCCTCTATGTTGAAGTACAACTACTTTAAGAGTGCTGTTTGAGGTTAGCTCAGTAGTGTTTATCATTGTAAAGCTGAAATAATCAAAAGGGTCAGAATCCAGTTTAAGAGAGTTTATTCAAGTGCAAAGGTTAGAATAGCTATTCAAGTAACACAGACTCCAAAGGAATGGGGTCAGTGCTCCTAAGGTGAAAAGATCTTGCTCTTATATTCTTATAGTCAGAAAATAAAGAAATGTAATAGGATTATAACGTTTTTTAAAAAAGCTGGTTTATGAGTTATAGCAATTTGATTAGTTATAGCAGCTTAGCTATAGCTGTTTTCCTTTTCCAATTTAAAAGAGTGCATTTAATATTCCATCTTAGACAATGTGATAGTCATGAGATCTTTGTGTCAGAGAAGTAAAAGGAAAGTTAAGCTATAATGAAGATCAATAGTGGAGAGGCAAGGGGTCTTCTCTGGCACTTTTTAGTGTTTTATAGTATTTTAGAAAAAAATGTGGGTACAGAAAAAGTGAATCTATAATCAGAGGAACAAAAGTTACAGCTGTCTGTCATGTGATTCAGGTTGCATAAACACAATCCTTTAAGGCTCAAAATAGTTTAAAGTTCCAACAGCTTTGATTTTGAGTTACGTATTTATATATCATGAATCTGAAATCCAAATTATTTCTAAATATTAACTTACTGCGTTGCCCAGTTACTCTAAGATTGGGTCTTACTGTCAGTTTGATGGTCTAGTATATTACAAATAAAATATTATACATTCTTCAAAGTTTATTTATAAAGGGCAAGTTAAATTAAGAATGACCTCTAAAGTGTAATCTAGAATCTTACATGTTTTAAGGATTAGTAAGAATGGTCATCATGGAAATATGATTTCTTTTCATTTAATTATTAGAGTACAGTAATTAATTGGACTTGTAAAGCAGTGATAGAGCAGATTTGACCACCTAATGTGGAGCTCCAGAATGTTTGCTGTTATAAGGCACCCCTAAACCTTTTAACTCTCCCATAGCAGATCTGATCTGGGGTTCCTGGGCATTTCTACACTTAATGACTCTACGATAAATGTAAGAAAGTTCTAATGTGAGTGAACCATATGATCAGAATGGCTTTCCAAGTCAGAAGCTTAATGAGGTAGTACCTGAGATGTGTATGTCTGAGGTCCCTAGCCCTGAGGATGCTATATTAAGTACTTAAACTCTCCTGCAAAGTGTTATGTTATACTCTTGAGCCAGAAGGGAGATAGATTTGACATAGTTACTTGTTATTTGTATATCTTAAGTGGTGGCTCAAATAGTTTTCATTATACTTTCTGTTTATCATTTTCCTAAATATTACCACTGGAAGAATGTTGAAAGGCGGCAGGAATAATATGTATTACCGCTTAGGTTTTTTGAGAGTTGGCACAACAGAATTTTCATAGATATTTTTAGGGAATAGAATAGAACTAGAATATTTGAAAAATTGGAAAGAGTTTGTTTACAGTTAGAGAGAAATCTTATATGTGTCAGAAGTATGAAAGATATTTCTATGCAGAAAGATTTAATCACTTTTAGATCTGGAATGAACCAAAGTGACATCTAACCCAGTACAAACCAATGAAACTCTTTTGCCAACTGTTTCCTGCCTATGATGAGAAGAGGTCCTACCAGAACATAAATCAACACAGCACTCTCTTCATTAGGAAGGAGTAGTTACAAAATGCTTAGTGAAATAGTCAATTTACATTTAGTTGTAAACTCCTTATCTTGTAGATTGTTCTTGGACAGATACTGATCTAATCAATTCCTATTATTTTTAGATGAGGAACTTGAAGCCCAGAAAAACAAATGAGATTTAAGTGAAGTTTCATATCTGTTTAGTGGCAGGACTAATTTGGTAGAATGCAGATAACATGAGTACAACCAAGTTAAGTGTTCTTTAAGCATATCATATTGCATCTGATAGATATTGCTGCTCACTAGAATTGATTTTTTAAACAACATACTCAAATATTTGTTTTAAGTATTTGATTGTCTTGATAAAAACTTTTCAACAGCATAGAAAGTTGTATTATTTTGAATGAAAAATATGTAAACCTAAATTCACTCAGACTACCACTGTGGAAAATATTCCAGGTTATGAATATGCACAGAAAAATAAAAGGCAAAAATTAAAATAACTTTTGTGACAGGGAGGTCAAGTGGTAGGATATATTAATTTTTTGTCAAATTTATTTTAATGCTGCTATATTATTCTTTGAAAACTTAGTGTTGAGATTTATTTATTTATTTCTGCTCTATTGAGGTATACCAAATACATAATAAAAATTATTCATTTAAATGTACAATTTGATGAGTTTTGGTAGATGTATATAGTCAGGCAATCACAATTACAGTAATGTTTTGGAGCACTTTAATCATTCCTAAAAAGTTTCTTCATGTTCCTTTGCAGTTAATCTCTATTCCCACTCTGGCCCTAGGAACTGTTTCTACCGCTATGATTTTATCTTTTCTAAATTTACATAAATATGGAATTATATATTATTCAAGCTTTTGAGTCTGCCTTTTTTTACTTATGATATTTTAGAGATTCGTTTATATTGTTGTGTTTATCTTTCTTTTTTATCACCGAGTAGTATTCCACGGTTTGGGTGTAGCACATTTTGTTTACTTATTCATCAGCTGATGGACACTTGGGTTCCTTTCATTTCTTTTGGGAAAATATCTAGAAATAGAATTTCTGGTCATATGGCAAGTATATTAGCCCGTGGTCATGCTGCTGATAAAGATATACCCAGACTGGGCAATTTACAAAAGAAAGAGTTTTAATGGACTTACAGTTCCATGTAGCTGGGGATGTCTCGCAATCATGGCGGAAGGTGAAAGGCATGTCTCACATGGCAGCAGACAAGAGAAGAGACCTTGTGCAGGGAAACTCCTGTTTTTAAAACCATCAGATCTTGTGGGGCTTATTCACTATCATGAGAACAACACGGGGAAGGCCCACCCCTATGATTCAATTACCTCCCACCCAGTTCCTCTCAAGACACATAAGAATTGTGGGAGCTACAATTCAAGATGAAATTTGGGTGGGGACAGAGCCAAACCATATCATTCCACCGTAGGCCCCTCCCAAATCTCATGTCCTCATATTTCTAAACAAATCATGCCTTCCCAACAGTCCCCAAAAGTCTTAACTCATTCAGCATTAATTCAGAAGTCCACAGTCCAAAGTATCATCTGAGACAAGGCAAGTCCCTTCCACCTATGAGCCAGTAAAATCAAAAGCAAGTTAGTTACTTCCTAGATACAATGGGAGTACAGGCCTGGGGTAAACACACCCATTCCAAGTGGGAGAAATTGACTGAAACAAAGGAGCTACAGGCCCCATGCAAGTCTGAAATCCAGCGGGGCAGTCAAATCCTAAAGTTCCAAAATAATCTCCTTTGACTTCATGTCTCACATCCAGGTCATGCTGATGCAAGAGGTAGGTTCCTACAGTCGTGGGCATCTCCAGCCCTGGGCTTTGCAGGATACAGCCTCCCTCCTGGCTGTTTTCATGGGCTGGTGTTTTGTCTGTAGCTTTTCCAGGCACATGGTGCAAGCTGTCGGTAAATCTACAATTCTGGGGTCTGGAATCCAGTGGCCCTCTTCTTATAGCTCCACTAGGTGGTGCCTCAAGAGGGACTCTGTGTGGTGACTCTGACCCCACATTTTCCTTCTGCACTGCCCTAGCAGAGGTTCTCCATAAGGGCCCCCACCCCTGCAGCAAACTTCTGCTTGAACATGCAGGAATTTCCATACATAGCTGCCAAGGCTTGGGGCTTGCACCCTCTGAAGCCACAACCTGAGTTCTGTGTTGGCTCATTTTAGCAATGGCTGGAGTGGTGGGATGCAGGGCACCAAGTCCTTAGGATGCATATAGCACCAGGACCCTGGGCCCAGTCCACAAAATCACTTTTTTCTCCTAGACCTCTGGGCCTGTGATGGGAGGGGCTGCCACGAAGACCTCTGACATGCCCTGGAGACATTTTCCCCATTGTCTTGGGGATTAACATTCAGCTTCTCATTACGTATGCAAATTTCTGCAGCCAACTTGAATTTCTCCTAAGAAAATGGGTTTTTCTTTTTCTATCACATTTTTCTATCAGGCTGCAAATTTTGTGAACTTTTGTGCTCTGCTTTCCTTATAAAAATGAATGCCTTTAACAGCACCCAAGCCACATCTTGAATGCTTTGCTCCTTAGAAATTTCTTCTGCTGGATAGCCTAAATTATGTCTCTCAAGTTCAAAGTTCCACAAATCTCTAAGACAGGGGCAAAATGCCACCAGTCTGTTTGCCAAAACATAACAAAAGTCACCTTTGCTCCAGTTCCCAACAAGTGCCTCATCTCCATCTGAGGCCACCTCAGCCTAGACTTTATTGTGCATATCGCTATCAGCATTTTGGTCAAAGCCATTCAACAGGTCTCTAAGAAGTTCCAAACTTTCCCACATTTTTCTATCTTCTTCTGAGCCCTCTAAACTGTTCCCTGCCTGTTACCCAGTTCCAAAGTTGCTTCAACATTTTCGGGTATCTACAGCAGTGTCCAACTCTACTGGTACCAATTTATTGTATTAGTCTGTTTTCATTCTGCTAATAAAGACATACCCCAAACTGGGCAATTTACAAAAGAAAGAGGTTTAATGGACTTATGGTTCCACATGGTTGGGAAGGCCTCACAATCATGGCAGAAGGTGAAAGGCGTGTCTCACATGACAGCAGACAAGAGAAGAGAGGTCGTACAGGGAAACTCCTATTTTTAAAACCCTCAGATCTCATGATACTTATTCACTATCACAAGAACAGCATGGGAAAGATCCACCCCCTTGATTCAATTACCTCCCACTAGGTTCCTCCCATGACACATGGGAACTGTGGGAACTACAAACAATTCAAGCTGGGATTTGGGTGGGGACACAGGCAAACCATATCTGCAAGTATATGTTAACTGTATAAAAATTTGACCAAATTTGAAAATGTGACTATGCCATTTTGCATTTATGCCAGAAATACGTGAGGGTTTTTCTAAATAAAAAACCCTTAATTAAAAATTACTCAGTTCAAAAGGTGCATATAAAAGCATGCTTATTCTTATATATGATACTTTTAATAATTTTAGGTCCTGGGTTTTATAATATCTTGAACAATACTATAATTGCCAGTGTTAGAAATATCTGCTCAAAGAAACAGAAGAAAAGTGCATTTGGTTCTTCTGTTCCTCGGACTTTCTTCTTGGTTCAGAAAGAAGCTTCTGCTACCCCTGGGCCTGCCGATTATCAGGTAACATATTCATACCAAAATAATATTCTTTATGTTGACTATCAAGCTCTTAGGGTTCTCTTGAAATTACATGTTATAATTAATAGAAAAGGATGTAAAATAGTTATTATAACCATATTCCATATGTTAAGGAACATAAGAGAATTATTGAACGTATTAAATAATAGAGAAATGGCAGAAATAAAAAACACACATTGAATTTCTAGAGATGAAAAATATAGTGTTTGAAAACATATGCTCTGGGGATGTGTTCATGGGAAGGTGATCAGAATGGTGAAGGCACGTAAGTTTAAACCATGTAACCCCAAGAACATTTGAAAAAAATGAAAATTCTTAATACAGGGAAGTAAAGACTTAGGGAGAATAAACTAGACAATTGATTTTAAAATGGAAAGCTTTCTAATTTGGAGAGAGTTCTGTATGACACATGGAATTCTTTTTTTATTATGATTTTATTTTATTTTATTTATCTTTCATTTTACTTTAAGTTCTAGGGCACATGTGCACAACATGCAGGTTTGTTATATAGGTATACATGTGCCATGTTAGTTTGCTGCACCCATCAACTCGTCATTTACATTAGGTATTTCTCCTAATGCTATCACTCCCCCAGCCCACCACCCCACAACAGTCCCTAGTGTGTGATGTTCCCCATCCTGTCTCCAAGTGTTCTCATTGTTCAATTCCTACCTATGAGTGAGAACATGTGGTGTTTCATTTTCTTTTGTGTTAGTTTGCTGAGAATGATGCTTTCCAGCTTCATGTCCCTGCAAAGGACATGAACTCATCCTTTTTTTATGACTGCATAGTATTCCATGGTGTATATGTGCCACATTTTCTTAATCCAGTCTATCATTGATGAACATTTGAATTGGTTCCAAGTCTTTGCTATTGTGAATAGTGCTGCAATAAACATATGTGTGCATGTGTCTTTATAGTACCATGACTTATAATCCCTTGGATATGTACCCAGTAATGGGATGGCTAGGTCAAAGGGTATTTCTAGTTCTAGTTCATTGAGGAATCACCACACTGTCTTCCATAATGATTAACTAATTTACACTCCCACCAACAGTGTAAAAGCTTTCCTATTTCTCCACAGCCTCTCCAGCATCTGTTGTTTTCTGACTTTTTAATGATCTCCATTCTAACTGGCATGAGATGGTTTCTCATTGTGGTTGTGATTGCATTTCTCTAATGACCAGTGATGATGACGATTTTTTTGTGCCTGTTGGCTGCATAAATGTCTTCTTTTGAGGATATCCTTTGCCCACTTTTGGATGGTGGTTTTTTTTTCTTGTAAATTTGTTTAAGTTCTTTGTAGATTCTGGATATTAGCCCTTTGTCAGAGGGGTAGATTGCAAAAATTTTCTTCCATTTTGTAGGTTGCCTGTTCACTCTAATGATAGTTTGTTTTCCTGTGCAGAAGCTCTTTAGTTTAATTAGATCCCATTTGTCTATTTGGGCTTTTGTTGCCATTGCTGTTGGTGTTTTAGTCATGAAGTCCTTGCCCATGCCTGTGTCCTGAATGGTATTGCCTATAGGTTTTCTTCTAGGGATTTTATGGTTTTAGTTCTAACTTTTAAGTCATTAATCCATCTTGAATTAATTTTCATATAAGCTGTAAGGAAGGGATGAAATTTCATCATTCTACATATGGCTAGCCAGTTGTACCAGCATCATTTATTAAATAGAGAATTCTTTCCCCATTGCTTGTTTTTGTCAGGTTTGTCAAAGAGCAGATGGTTGTAGATGTATGGTGTTATTTCTGAGGCCTCTGTTCTATTCCATTGGTCTATCTCTCTGTTTTGGTACTAGTACCATGCTGTTTTGGTTACTGTAGCCTTGTAGTATAGTTTGAAGTCAGGTAGCATGATGTCTTCAGCTTTGTTCTTTTTGCTTAGGATTGTCTTGGCAATGCAGGCTCTTTTTTGGTTCCATATGAACGTTAAAGTAGTTTTTCCAATTCTATGAAGAAAGTCATTGGTAGCTTGATGGGGATGGCATTGAATCCATATATTACCTCAGGCAGTATGGCCATTTTCACAATATCGATCCTTCCTATCCATGAGCATGGAATGTTCTTCCATTTGTTTGTGTCCTCTTTTATTTTGTTAAGCAATGGTTTGTAGTTCTCCTTGAAGAGGTCCTTTACATCCCTTGTAAGTTGGATTCCTAGGTATTTTATTCTCTTTGTAGCAATTGTGAATGGAGTTCATTCATGATTTGGCTGGCTGTTTGTCTGTTATTGGTGTATAAGATGCTTGTGATTTTTGCATGTTGATTTTGTATCCTGAGACTTTGCTGTAGTTTCTTATCAGCTTAAGGAGATTTTGGGCTGAGATAATGGGGTTTTCCAAATACACAGTCATGTTATCTGCAAACAGAGAAAATTTGACTTCCTCTTTTCCTAATTGCATACCCTTTATTTCTTTCTCCTGCCTGATTGCCCTGGCCAGAATTTCCAACACTATGTTGAACAGGAGTGGTGAGAGTGGGCATCCCTGTCTTGTGCCAGTTTTCAAAGGGAATACTTCCCATTTTTGCACATTCAGTGTAATACTGCCTGTGGGTTTGTCATAAATAGCTTTTATTATTTTGAGGTACATTCCATCAATACCTAGTTTATTGAGAGTTTTTAGCATGAAGGGCTGCTGAATTTTGTTGAAGGCCTTTTCTGCATCTATTGAGATAATCATGTGGTTTTTGTCTTTGGTTCTGTTTATATGATGGATTATGTTTATTGATTTGCATATGTTGAATCAGCCTTCCATCTCAGGGATGAAGTCAACTTGATCTTGGTGGATAAGCTTTTTGATTTGCTGCTGGATTCAGTTTACCAATATTTTATTGAGGATATTTGCATCAATGTTCATCAGGGATATTGGTCTAAAATTCTCTTTTTTTGTTGTGTCTCTGCCAGGCTTTGATATTAGGATGATGCTGGTCTCATAAAATGAGTTAGGGAGGACAGTTAGCTCTTCTCATTGAATTGATCCCTTTGCCATTATGTAATGGCCTTCTTTGTCTCTTTTGATCTTTGTTGGTTTACAGTCTGTTTTATCAGAGACTAGGATCGCAACCCCTGCTTTTTTTTTTTGCTTTCCATTTGCTTGGTAAATCTTCCTCCATCCCTTTATTTTGAGCCTATGTGTGTCTCTGCATGTGAGACAGGTCTCCTGAATACAGCACACTGGTAGATCTTACTCTTTAACCAATTTTCCAGTCTGTGTCTTTTAATTGGGGCATTTAGCCCATTTACATTTAAGATCAATGTTGTTATGTGTGAATTTGATCCTGTCATTAGGATGTTAGCTGGTTATTTGGCCCATTAGTTGATGCAGTTTCTTCATAGCATTGATGGTCTTTACAATTTGGCATGTTATTGCAGTGGCTGGTACCAGTTGTTTGTTTCCATATTTAGTGCTTTGTCTAGGAGCTCTTGTAAGGCAGGCTTGGTGGTGACAAAATCTCTCAGCATTTGCTTGTCTGTAAAGGGTTTTATTTCTCCTTCACTTATGAAGCTTAGGTTGGCTGGATATGAAATTCTGGGTTGAATATTCTTTTTAAGAATGTTGAATATTGACCCCCCACTCTCTTCTGGCCTATAGGGTTTCTGCCAGTGGAGACATCTGCTGTTAGTCTGATGGGCTTCCCTTTGTGGGTAAACTGACATTTGTCTCTGGCTGCCCTTAACATTTTTTCCATCATTTCAACCTTGCTGAATTTGAAAATTATGTGTCTTGGGGTTGCTCTTCTTGAGGTGTTCTCTGAATTTCCTGAATTTGAATGTTCGCTTCTCTTGCTAGGTTCAGGAAGTTCTCCTGGATAATATCCTGCAGAGTGTTTTCCAACTTGGTTCCATTCTCCTCATCACTTTCTGGTACACCAATCAAATGTAGATTTGTTCTTTTCACATAGTCCCATATTTCTTAGAGGTTTTGTTTGTTTCTTTTTACTCTTTTTTCTCTAAAATTGTCTTCTCACTTTATTTCATTAATTTGATCTTCAGTCACTGATTCCCTTTCTTCCATTTGATTGAGTCAGCTATTGAAGCTTGTGCATGCATCATGAAATTCTTGTGCCATGGTTTTCAGCTCTGTCAGGTCATTTAAGGTCTTCTCTACCCTGGTTATTCTAGTTAGCCATTTGTCTAACCTTTTTTCAAGGTTTTTAGCTAGCTTCCTTGCGATGGGTTCTAACATGCTCCTTTAACTCGGAGAAGTTTCTTATTACCAAGCTTCTGAAGCCTACTTTTGTTAACTCATGAAAGTCATTCTCCACTCAGCTTTGTTTTGTTGCTGGCAGGGAGCTGCAATCCTTTGGAGAAGAGGCACTCTGATTTTTAGAATTTTCAGTTTTTCTGCTCTGGTTTCTTCCCATCTTTTTGGTTTTATCTACCTTTGCTCTTGGATGGTGACCTACAATTGGGGTTTTAGTGTGGATGCCCTTTTTGTTGATGTTGATGCTATTCCTTTTTGTTAGTTTTCCTTTTAATAGTCAAGTCCCTCAGCTGCAAGTCTGTTGGCGTTTGATAGAGGTCCACTTCAGACACTGTTTTCCTGGGTATCACCAGCAGAGGCTACAGAAAAGCAAATATTGCAGAACAGCAAATATTGCTGCCTGATCTTTTTTATGGAAGCTTCGTCCCACAGGGGCACCTGCCTGTATGATGTGTCTGTCAGCCCCTACTGGGAAGTGTCTCCCAGTTAGGCTACACGGGAGTCAGAGTCCCACTTATGGAGGCAGTCTGTCCATTCTCAGAGCTCAAATGCTGTGTGGGAGAACCACTGCCCTCTTCAGAGTTGTCAGGGATGTTAAAGTCTGTAGAAGCTGTCTGCTGCCTTTTGTTCCACTATTCTCTGCCCACGAGGTGGAGTCTAGAGAGGCAGTAGGCCTGGCTGAGCTCCAGTGGGCTCTGCCCAGTTTGAGCTTCCCGGCTGCTTTGTGTACCTACTCAAGCCTCAGTAATGGTGGACATCCCTTCCCCTGCCTGGCTGCAGCCTGGCAGGTTGATCTCAGATTTCTGTGCTAGCAGTGAGCAAAGCTCTGTGGGCATGGGACCCACCAAGCCAGGCATGGGAGAGAATCTTCTGGCCTGCCTGTTGCTAAGACTATGGGAAAAGTGCAGTATTTGGGCTGGAGTGAACCAATTTTCCAGGTACAGTCTGTCATGGCTTCATCTTGGCTAGGAAAGGGAAATCCCTCAACCTATTGCACTTGCTGGTTGAGGTGATGCCCTGCCCTGCTTCAGCTTGCCCTCCATGGACTGCACCCACTGTCCAACAAGTCCCAATGAGATGAACCAGGTACCTCAATTGGAAATGCAGAAATCACCCACCTTCTGCGTCAGTCACGCTGGGAGCTGCAGACCAGAGATGTTCCTATTCAGCCATCTTGGAATGGCACTACATATGGAATTCTGTCAAGGCCAATAGGTGAAAACGTAGACATTCATATTTCAATTCAGTGAAAGTTATAACTGAATTTTGTGTAGTACAGTTTTAAGATGTATAGTGTGATTTTAAGAGAACAACAAAAAACAAAACCAGAAAAAATATGTGTAACCATTTAAAGGTAAGAACTGTTATATAACTACTTTGAAATCTGTTACCCTTAATTGCTGATACATGAATTGTTATTTGTTTTATTATACATGCAATTTATATTTGTGGGATTAATTCTTATAATGTAGATATTAATTTTTTCAGGTTTTTAATGTTTATTAAAACTTATTTTTCTGAGGGTTTTCTATGTACCTGTGCTCAAATAAGTTTACTTTCTGTGTAAACATCTATTTTTATTCTTTTTTTAATCATTAAGAGACAATTCTCTGTGTGTTTTGTGTTTCTACACACCTTTGCTTGCACCTCCTTTTTAAGGATGATTGTACAGCAAACAGCCTTCGAAGATACAGCGTCTCCCTCCTCAGCAAAGGGTGTGCTTACTGCTCATTATAAAAGATTCAGGTTCCCAGAGCTCACAGTTTTTCTCCCATTTTGTGTGCTAGTATTTATTTTGTCCCATCGGCCTTGTCCCCAATAGGACTTTAGGGCAAGGAGGACTGATGCAAGTGTGCTGTTCTCATGCTGTTTTTTATGCCATAAGGAATAAAGTCCTTTGTCTCTGACTCAGGAGTTTTGCATTTTTCTGTAAAACTGTGGCAGGTCACCTTAGTAACATGAAGTAGGGCAAAATTTCAGACCCATCATAGTACTTCCTATTCACATGTCATTAACTTATAGACATTTTTCTTTGATTGTATTTTGCTCCCACAGCTCCTAGTAGTGCATCTGATGGCCTCCTCAAAACAGCTCTCTAGTTTCTGTCAATTTAATTTATTTTTCATTAAACTTACCAGTTTATTTAATAATGAACAAGTTTAACATACCTACATGTACTCTAAATTAATTTTTTAAGTTGCGATATTTCTAGACTCTCAGTTTGAGTTTCTGTCATCAACCTTTGATATTTGTCTTTAATTTCTGTTGTTCTCTTTAGTCTATTGTTCTATTTCTGTTGTTCATTTAGTCTGATATAGGTATAAATAAATATATATGTGTGTATATATTTCATATGTGTGTGTGTGTGTGTGTGTGTATGTATGTATGTATTTGAGATAGGGTCTCACTATGTTGCCGAGGCTGGAATGCAATGGTGCAGTTATGGCTCACTGCACCCTTGTCCTCATGGGTTCAAGTGATCCCCCTGCTTCAGCCTTCTGTGTAGCTGGGACCACAGGCATGGGCCATTATACCTGGCTATTTTTAAAACATTTTTCATAGAGACAAGGTCTCACTTTATTGCCCAGGATGATCTTGAACTCCTGGGTGCAATTGATCCCACTGCCTCTGCTTCTGAAAGCATTGGGGTTACAGGCATGAGCCACCACACCCAGTATATATTTTTAATTGTGGTAAAAAACACGTAATGTTTAATTTATCATCTTAACTCTTTTAAGTGCTGATATAAGTATATTTTAAATCCATCATGAATGCTAATAGTTTTTAGAACATTTCTGCTATATTTTGTTTAAAATGTACTAACAGTTCATTATTCTTAGTAACCTGACATTTAGATAAAAATAATTATAGTTTTTTTTTTCTTTTTTGAGATGGAGTGTCGCTCTGTTGCTCAGGCTGGAGTGCAATGGTGCGATCTCGGCTCACTGCAACCTCCGCTTCCTGAGTTCAAGCAATTCTCCTTCCTCAGCCTCCTGAGTAGCTGGGATTAGAGGCACGCACCACCATGCCTGGCTAATTTTTGTATTTTTAGTAGAGATGGGGTTTTACCATGTTGGTCAGGCTGATCTCAAACTCCTGACCTTGTGATCCACCTGCCTCAGCTTCCCAAAATGCTGGGATTACAGGCATGAGCCACCACACCCAGCCAGAATTATAGTATTTATTCTTCACTGTAGATATTGAGAAGCCTAGCATGGTGATTATTAGCATGATCTCTAGACTCAGAGTGTTTGAATATACATTTTTACTCTGCCACTGATCTTGTGCAAGTTATTTAAACTCTTTGTGCTTAGCAAAATGAAGACCATAATAGTACATACCTAAAAATGTTGTTGCAAATACTAAGTGAATCAAAAAACACTTTGAATATCTTCTGGCACACAGTAAGGACTCAGTAAACTTGCTATTCTTGTTGACAATTTAAAACTACCTATAGGTATAACTAAGACTCAGTTTATAGAGTCTTTGATAAAGTCTAAAATCAAGAGTGAAATATAGACCCTAAACATGTCTGGTTTTTATTAATTAAGTCTAGTAAACCTTGTATTTAATTGTAGTATCAATTGATTTATGTTTAATTTTGATTATTAACATGTTTGTGTATATACCTATTACACTATTTTATGTATTGTATTGGTCCATTTTTTTTTTTTTAATTTCCATAGGTTATTGGGGATCAGGTAGTGTTTGGTCACATGAGTAAATTCTTTAGCAGTGATTTGTGAGATTTGGTGCACCCATCGTCCTAGCAGTATACATTGCGCCCAATTTATGGTCTTTTATCCCTCATCCCCTTCCACCCATTCCCCCTGAGTCTTCAACGTTCTTTGTGTCATTCTTATGCCTTTGTTTCCTCGTAGCTTAGGTCCCACATATGAGTGAGAACATAAGATGTTTTGTTTTCCATTCCTGAGTTACTTCACTAAGAATAATAGTCTCTAGTCTCATTGAGGTTTCTGTGAATGCCATTCATTCATTCCTTTTTATTGCTGAGTAGTATTCCACTGTAGACATATACCACAGTTTCTTTATCCACTCATGGATTGATGGGCATTTGGGTTGGTTCCACATTTTTACAATTGTGAATTGTGCTGCTATAAACATGCATGTGCAAGTATGTTTTTTGTATAATGACTTCTTTTCCCGTGGGTAGATAACCAGTAGTGGGATCGCTGAATCAAATGGTAGTTCTACTTTAAGTTTTAAATGAAATCTCGATACTGTTTTCCATAGTGGTTGTACTAGTTTACATTCCGATCATCAGTATAAAAGTGTTCCCTGTTCACTACATCCACACCAACGTCTATTTTTTTTTTTTTTTTTTGATTATGGCCATTTTTGCAGGAGTAAGGTGGTATCACATTGTGGTTTTGATTTGCATTTACCTGATCATTTTGTAGTACTGATCTTTCTTTTTTTTTGTATATTTGTTGGCTATTTGTATATCTTCATTTGAGAATTGTCTATTCATGTCCTTAACCCACTTTTGGATAGGACTTTTTGTTTTCTTGCTAATTTGTTTGAGTTTCTTGTAGATTCTGGATATTAGTCCTTTGTCAGATATATAGATTATGAAGATTTTCTCCCACTCTGTGGATTGTCTGTTAACTCTGCTGACTGTTCCTATTGCCATACAAAAGCTCTTTTGTTTAATTAAATCCTAGCTATTTATCTTTGCTTTTATTGCATTTGCATTTGTTTTTGGGTTCTTGGTCATGAAATCATTGACTAAGCCAATGTCTAGAAGGGTTTTTCTGATGTTATCTTCTAGAATTTTTATAGTTTCAGATCTTAGATTTAAGTTCTTGACCCACCTTGAGGTGATTTCTGTAGAAGGTGAGAGATGAGGGTTCAGTTTCATTCTCCTACATGTGGCTTGCCAATTGTCCCAGCACTGTTTGTTGAATGGGTTTTTTTTTTCCCCATTGTATGTTTTTTTTTTGCCTTGTCAAAGATCAACTGACTGTAAGTATTTAGGTTTATTTACGAGTTCTCTATTCTGTTCTATGTGCCTATGTTTATACCAGTACCATGCTGTTTTGGTAACTATGGCCTTATAGTGTAGTTTGAATTCAGGCAATGTGATGCCTCCAGATTTGTTCTTTTTGCTTAGTCTTGCCTTAGCTATGTGGGCTTTTCTTTGATTCTATATCAATTTTAGGATTCCTTTTTTCTAGTTCTGTGAGAGTGATGATGGTATTTTGATGGGAATTGCATTGAATTTGTAGATTGTGCTTGGCAGTATGGTCATTTTCACCATATTGAGTCAACCCATCCATGAGTATGGGATATGTTTCTATTTGTTTTTGTTGTCTATGATTTCTTTCAGCAGGTTTTGTAGTTTTCCTTGTAGAGGTCTTTCACCTCCTTGGTTAGGTGTAATCCTAATTATTTTATTTTTCTTGCAGCTATTGTAAAAAGTTTGAGTTCTTGATTTGATTCTCAGCTTGTTACTGTTGTTATATAGAAGAGCTACTGATTTGTGTACATTAATTTTGTATCTGGAAGCTTTCTGAATTCTTTTATCAGTTCTAGGAGCTTTTTGGAGGAGTGTTTAGGGTTTTCTAGGTATACAATCATATCATCAGCAAACAGTGACAGTTTTACTTTCTCTTTGCCAATTTGCATACCCTTTATTTCTTTCTCTTGTCTGATTGCTCTGGCTAGCACTTCCAGTACTATGTTCAATAGAAGTGGTGGTAGTAGGCATCTTTGTCTTGTTCCAGTTCTCAGAGGGGGAATGCTTTCAACTTTTACCCATTCAGTTGTGGTTTGTCATATATAGCTTTTATTACATTGAGGTATGTCCCTTGTATGCCGATTTTGCTGAGAATGTTAATCATAAAGTGATGTTAGATTTTGTCAAATGCTTTTTCTGCATATATTTAGATGATCATGTGATTTTTTTTTTTAATTCGGTTTATGTGATGTATCACATTTATTGACTTGTGTATGTTAAACCATCCCTGCATCCCTGGTGTGAAACCCACTTGATCATGGTAGATTATCTTTCTGATGTGTTGTTGGATTCAGTGAACTAGTATTTTGTTAAGGATTTTTACATCTGTGTTCATCAGGGATATCCTTCTGTAGTTTTCTTTTTTTGTTATGTCCTTTCCATGTTTTGGTATTAGGGTGACACTGGCTTTATAGACTGATTTAGAGAGGTTTCCCTCTTTCTCTATCATTTGGAATAGTGTCAAAAGGATTGGTACCAATTCTTCTTTGAATGTCTGGTAGAATTCAGTTGTGAATCCTTCCAGTCCTGGACTTTTTTTTTGTTGGTAAGTTGTTATTACCATTTCAATATCACTGCTTGTTATTGGCTTGTTCAGGGTATCTGCTTCTTCCTGATTTAAGCTAGGTTGGTTGTGTCTTTCCAGGAATTTATCCATCTCCTCTAGGTTTTCTAGTTTTTATGTGTAAGGATGTTCATAGTAGCCTTGAATGATCTTTTGTATTTCTGTGGTGTCAGTTGTAATATCTCCTGTTTTGTCTCTAATTGAGCTTATTTGGATTTTCTCTCTTCTTTTCTTGGTTAATCTTCCTAATGGTCTATCAATTGTATATTTCTTTTTGCTTTTTGTTTCATTTATCTTTTGTATTGTTTCAATTTCATTTAGTGTACTCTGATCTTGGTTATTTCCTTTCTTTTACTGGGGTTAGGTTTGGTTTGTTCTTGTTTCTCTAGTTCTTTGAGGTGTGACCTTAGATTGTCTATTTGTGCTCTTTGAGACTTTTTGGTGTAGGTGTGAACTTTCCTCTTAGCACCACCTTTGCTGTATCCCAAAGGTTTTGATAGGTTGTGTCACTATTGTTGCTCAGTTTGAATAATCTTTTAATTTCTGTCTTGATTTCATTGTTGACCCAATGATCATTCAGGAGCAGATTATTTAATTTTCATCTATTTGTATGATTTTGAAGATTTCTTCCTGCTTTATTCCACTGTGGTCTGAAAGAGTGCTTGTAATAATTTTGGTTTTCTTAAATTTATTAATAGTTGTTTCATGGCCTATCATATGGTCTCTCTTGGAGAATGTTCCATGTGCTGATGAATAGAATGTATAGTCAGCAATTGTTGGGTAAAATGTTCTGTAAATATCTGTTAAGTACATTTGTTCTAGGGCATAGCTTAAATCCATTGTTTCTTTGTTGACTTTCTGTCTTGATGACCTATCTAGTGCTGTCTGTGAAGTATTGAAGCCCCCCACTATTATTGTGTTGCTGTCTATCTCATTTCTTATGTATAGTAGTAATTGTTTTATAAATTTGGGAACACCAGTATTAGTTGCATGTATGTTTAGGATTGTGATATTGGACAAGGCCTTCTTTGTCTTTTTAAACTGCTGTTGCTTTAAAGTTTGTTTTGTCTGATGTAAGAAGAGCTACTTCTCCTGGCTTTGGGTGTTCATTTGTATGGGGTGTCTTTTTCCACCCCTTTACCTTAAGTTTGTATGAGTTCTTATGTGTCAGGTGAGTCTCTTGAAGGCAGCAGATAGTTGGTTGGCAAAGTCTTATTCCTTCTACAATTCTATATTTTTTAAGTGGAACATTTTGGCAATGTACATTCAACGTTAGTATTGAGATGTGAGGTACTATTCCATTTATCATGCTATTTGTTGCCTGTATACCTTGGTTTTTTTCTTTTTCTTTTTTTTTTTTTTGAGACACAGCCTTACTCTCTCATTCAGGCTGGAGTGCAGTTGGCTCACTGCAATGTCTGCCTCCCAGGTTCAAGCAATTCTTGTGCCTAACCCTTTCAAGTAGCTGGAATTACAGGCACTCACCACCACACCCAGCTAATTTTTGTATTTTTAGTAGAGACAGGGTTTTGCCATGTTGGCCAGGCTGGGCTCAAACTCCTGACCTCAAGTGATCTCTCCCCCTCTGCCTCACAAAGTGCTGGGATTAGGATTCCCGGTGTGAGCTACTACACTGGGCCATTGTTTTTTGTTTTTAATTGTATTTTTGTTTTGCAGGTCCTGTGAGATTTATGGTTTGAAGAGGTTCTGTTTTGATGTGCTTCTGGGATTTGTTTTAAAATGTAGGATTCCTTTTAGCAGTTCTTGTATACTGGCCTGGTAGTGGCAAATTCTCTCAGCATTTGTTTGTCTAAAAAAGGTTGTATATTTCTTTCATTTCTGAAGCTCAGTTTCACTGGATATAAAAGTCTTGGCTGATAATTGTTTCCTTTAAGGAGGCTGAAGATAAGGCCCTAATCTCTTCTAGCTTGTAGGGTTTCTGCTGAGACATCTGCTGTTAATCTGATAGGTTTTCCTTTACAGGTTACCTGGTGCTTCTGCCTCACAGCTCTTAAGATTGTTTTTTCCGTTTAGCTTTAGATAACCTGATAACAATGTCCCTAGGCAATGATCTTTTGTGATGAATTTCCCAGGTGTTTTCTGAGCTTCTTGTATTTGGATGTCTAGGTCTCTAGCAAGGCTGGGAACATTTTCCTCAATTATTTCCCCAAGTATGTTTTCCAAACTTCTAGATTTCTCATCTTTCTCAGGAATGCCAATTATTCTTAGGTTTGGTCATTTACCATAATCCCAGACTTCTTGGAGGCTTTGTTCATATTTTCTTATTTTTTTTCCTTGTCTTTCTTTGATTAGGTTAATTACAAAACCTTGTCTTCAAGCTCTGAAGTTCCTTCTTCTGCTTGTTACATTCTATTGCTAGACTTTCCAGAGCATTTTGCATTTCTATTAGTGTGTTCATTGTTTCCTGAAATTTTGATTGTTTTTTTATGTATACTATTTATTTCATTGAGTATTTCTCCTGTCATTTAACATATATATATATAATTTCCTTAAATTGGACTTTGACTTTCTCTCATGCCATTTTGATTAGCTTAATAACTTTACTCTGAATTCTTTTTCGGGCAAATCAGGGATTTCTTCTCGGTTTGGATCCATTGCTTGTGAGCTAATGTGATTTTTTGAGGATGTTAATGAAACTTGTTTTGTCTTATTACAGAGTTGGGATTTTGGTTTCTTCTCATTTGGGTAGGCTCTGTCAGAGTTATGAAAGGTGTAGGATTCAAGGCTGTTTTCAAGGGAAACAAGACTCATTTGTCCCATGGGGTGTTCCCTTGATATATTATTCTTCCCCTTTTCCTAGGGTTGTGGCTTCTTGTGAGCCAAGCTGTAATGATTGTTATGTCTCTTCTGGATCCA
Organism: Piliocolobus tephrosceles; assembly: GCF_002776525.5. Taxonomy (NCBI): domain Eukaryota; kingdom Metazoa; phylum Chordata; class Mammalia; order Primates; family Cercopithecidae; genus Piliocolobus; species Piliocolobus tephrosceles. Next base: position 77,680,938 of record NC_045436.1, on the reverse strand, counting down.
GCCACCCAGCAGGTCTGTTAGGCTCTGAGCTGGTACTGGGGGTTGTCTACACAGAGTTCTGTGATGTGAACCATCTGTGGACCTCTCAGCCATGGATACCCGCACAATATTTGGGGTGTCTCCTGGCTCCTGCAGGAGCAATCTGCTTTTTTCAGTGGGTCTGTGTGTTCTCTCAGGTTTCCTGATTTATTTCTGCAGTAGGTCTGTAGCAAAAGTTCGTGATCTGAGATTCCACATACTACTGTGTCCTTCCAAGTGGGATGCCATCTAGTTCTGCCTCCCGTCTGCCATGATTCCCATTATCCACTTTTTCTTATTTCTTTATTTTGTGGATTAATCAAATATTATAATCAAAATATTAACCAAATATTTTATTTTATTCCATTTCATCAATCTCTATTATATTTTTTAGTTTTTTAACTATTCTTTTAGTTTTTGCCATCAAAATTAAAATAAGCATTCACCTACTGCAATCCAATAAAAAGGATGACCTTTACTACTTTCTCAATAAGACTGACTTAGAGCATTTTAACTCCATTTTGTTATCTTGTATTTTGTTTAATTATTGTCACATATTTTAAAGCCACATATTTTAAGTTTTTTGAATATTATTATTTTGTTGTGTGGATTACATTTATTTATTTATTTTTCTATTGTGCTTCTTTCCTTTTTGCATTTGCATTTTTATAAAAAATAGAATCATTTTTCTTCTGTCTGAAAAATTTCCCTTAGCATTTCTTCTGGTCCAGGTCTGCTGCTGAATTGTTACAGTTTTTGTTTGTCTGAAATGTATTTCGTTATTTTTGAATGATTTATTTTGGAGTATAGATTTTTAGGTTGGTAGTTATTTTCAGTATTTTAATAATATTTTGTTGTTTTAGACTTTCCATCTTTTCCATTGAGAAGTAAGCTGTCCAGCTTATTGTTTCTCCTTCCAGAGAAATTGTCTTTGGTTTTTAACCTTTGATGTGTCTGAAGTGTAGTTTTCTTTTTAATACATTTGCCTGAGGTTTGCAGAACCTTTGAATCTGTGGGTTTATGTATTTTTTCGGTTTTAAATAATTAATCTTAAATTTAAACAGGCTAAATGCCCCAATTAAAAAACACAGACTGGCAAATTGGATAAAGAGTCAAGACCCATCAGTGTGCTGTATTCAGGAGACCCATCTCACGTGCAGAGACACACATAGGCTCAAAATAAAGGGATGGAGGAAGATCTACCAAGCAAATGGAGAACAAAAAAAGGCAGGGGTTGCAATCCTAGTCTCTGATAAAACAGACTTCAAACCAACAAAGATCAAAAGAGACAAAGAAGGCCATTACATAAGGTAAAGGGATCAATTCAACAAGAAGAGCTAACTATCCTAAATATATATACACCCAATACAGGAGCACCCAGATTAATAAAGCAAGTCCTTAGAGACTTACAGAGACTTAGACTCCCATACAATAATAATGGGAGACTTTAACACCCCATTGTCAACATTAGACAGATCAACGAGACAGAAAGTTAACGAGGATATCCAGTAATTGAACTCAGCTCTGCACCAAGTGGACCTAATAGACATCTACAAAACTCTCCACCCCAAATCAACAGAATATACATTCTTCTCAGCACCACATCGCACTTATTCCAAAATTGACCACATAGTTGGAAGTAAAGCACTCCTCAGCAAATGTAAAAGAACAAATTATAACAAACTGTCTCTCAGACCACAGTGCAATCAAACTAGAACTCAGGATTAAGAAACTCACTCAAAACCATTCAGCTACATGGAAACTGAACAACCTGCTCCTGAATGACTACTGCGTACATAAGGAAATGAAGGCAGAAATAAAGATGTTCTTTGAAACCAATGAGAACAAAGACACAACATTCCAGAATCTCTGGGACACATTTAAAGCAGTGTGTAGAGGGAAATTTATAGCACTGAATGCCCACAAGAGAAAGCAGGAAAGATCTAAAATTGACACCCTAACATCACAATTAAAAGAACTAGAGAAGCAAGAGCAAACACATTCAAAAGCTAGCAGAAGGCAAGAAATAACTAAGGTCAGAGCAGAACTGAAGGAGATAGAGACACAAAAAACCCTTCAAAAAACTAATGAATCCAGGAGCTGGTTTTTTGAAAAGATCAACAAAATTGATAGACTGCTAGCTAGACTAATAAAGAACAAAAGAGAGAAGAATCAAATAGACACAATAAAAAAATGATAAAGGGGATATCACCACTGACCCCACAGAAATACAAATTGCCATCAGAGAATACTGTAAACACCTCTATGCAAATAAACTAGAAAACGTAGAAGAAATGGATAAATTCCTGGACACACATAAACTCTTCCAAGACTAAACCAGGAAGAAGTTGAATCCCTGAATAGACCAATAACAGGCTCTGAAATTGAGGCAATAATTAATAGTCTGCCAACCAAAAAAAGTCCAGGACCAGACGGAGACACAGCCAAATTCTACCAGAGGTATAAGGAGGAGCTGGTACCATTCCTTCTAAAACTATTCCAGTCAATAGAAAAAGAGGGAATCCTCCCTAACTCATTTTATGAGGCCAACATCATCCTGATACCAAAGCCTGGCAGAGACAAAACAATGAAAGAGAATTTTAGACCAATATCCCTGATGAACATTCATGTAAAAATCCTCAGTAAAATACTGGCCAACCAAATCCAACAGCACATCAAAAACCTTATCCACCATGATCAAATGGGCTTCATCCCTGGAATGCAAGGCTGGTTCAACATATGCAAATCAATAAAAGTAATCCATCATATAAACAGAACCACAGACAAAAACCACATGATTATCTCAATAGATGTAGAAAGGGCCTTTGACAAAATTCAACAGGCCTTCATGCTAAAAACTCTCAATAAATTTGGTGTTGATGGAACGTATCTCAAAATAGTAAGAGCTATTTATGAGAAACCCATAGCCAATATCATACTGAATGTGCAAAAACTGGACGCATTCCCTTGGAAAACTGTCACAAGACCGGAATGCCCTCTCTCACCACTCCTATTCAACATAGTGTTGGAAGTTCTGACCAGGGCAACCAGGCAGGAGAAAGAAATAAAGGATATTTAATTAGGAAAAGAGGAAGTCCAATTGTCCCTGTTTGCAGATGACATGATTGTATATTTAGAAAACCCCATCGTCTTTGCCCAAAATCTCCTTAAGCTGATAATCAACTTTAGCAAAGTCTCAGGATACAAAATCAATGTGCAAAAATCACAGGCATTCTTATACACCAATAACAGACAAACAGAGAGCCAAATCATGAGTGAACTCCAATTCACCATTGCTACAAAGAGAATGAAATACCTAGGAATCCAACTTATGAGGGATATAAAGGACCTCTTCAAGGAGAACTGCAGGCCACTGCTCAGTGAAATAAAAGAGGACACAAGCAAATGGAAGAACATTCCATACTCATGGATAGGACGAATCAATATTGTGAAAATGGCCATACTGCCCAAAGTAATTTATAGATTCAATGCCATCCCCATCAAGCTACCAATGACTTTCTTCACAGAATTGGAAAAAACCGCCTGGATTTATTTTTAATTATTCATGTAGAAATGTGGTCTTTTGTAAACTACTCATTTCCTCTAGAACCAAAACCATCCAGTGAGTAATTAATTTCTTCGTAATTTCATTCAAAATCGGTAGCTTTTACCCCCTAAGCACTAAAAACTGCACAACGTTTTGGAACTTTTTAATGTAATAATTCCTAATACCATATATATGACAGTAATAAAATTATTGTAGTTTCTTTTTTTCCAAGATAGCAGATTGGAGGCAAGTGTTACAATGCTTATTCTATTTGAGAAGACAAAATAGTGTATAGCGATTCTCACTGTGAACTTTTTTTTCTGGGAAGCAATGCAGGAACTTAACAGGAAAACTGAAATAAATCACAGATCCTTTGAAAGATGTGGCAGCTGCAGCCCACACTGTGAGCCATGTGAAAAAGTAAGTCTTCAGAGTGTGAAAAGCGGAGAGAATGCCTCCAGGATATACACCCCCACTGGGCAACCTGGCAGTCTGCCCATAGGGGAAGGCCTTAACTCTACCCAGTGCTAGAACTGATTTAAGGAGCAATGGGGAATATGAAAGTAGGAGCAGTGTAGGAAGAGCCTTGCAGGCATTTTCAATCTCCAGTGTGAACCAAGGGAAGCCATTCCTGACTCTGTGTCATGGGGGGATCTTGCAAAAATCTGCTAGCTAACTCAGGCATGGAGAAGGTGGGAAGTGTGCTGCGGCCACAAGTGCAGGAGCTGCACACCCTACCTTTCCAGGCAGATTGGGAGAAGCATGGCCTGAAAGCTGTGGTTGCAGTCTCTGTGGGGAAGGCTTATGACCTGGGGCATTTTGAGTTCTGAGCATTAAGTGCCTAGAAGATAGATAGCTGCTGCTAGCCGGTGAGATTTGCTTTGCCAAGTGCATGGGCGCTGGATGGGCTTTACTGCCACCTGCTACTTCCCACTCCCTGTACAAACTCATTTGTACATCAGAGGCAGATATGCTTTTCCATAGAACATTACTCTAGTGGCCAATGAATTCCTCTGATCCTCACTGGGGCCACTGCTGCCCTGCATGGGTAGAGTCAGAACGTGGAGCTGCCTTGTGGAGCCCCCACGTGGCTTTGCCCCTCCGCTTGCCCTGATAACTTAACACAAAGGACAGAAATGTTTGGGAGCTCTATAGCTCCACCTGTCACCTGAGAAACCACAATATCTCCCCTGAGTAACATAAGGCAAGTACAAATCTCACCACTAGTATCACAACTGGCACTCTTTTGCAAGCACCACCTCCTGGCTGACACAATGAATTGCAGTAACTCCAAGTAGAACAACACTGTGTTCAGGAAGGAGAAAACTCGTGCATGACCTCTGCTATCACTATTGTCTGTATCATCCTGGCTACCATCCTGGCTAACCAGAGGTCCTGAGTCTCTCCATGTGACCAGTTCATTACTACTACCACCAGCATTTGAGAAAGCCAATACACTAAGGCTGTTTATACCAAGGAATCTCACAGAGTCTATGACCCTTCCCTGCCATCCCCATCAGAGATGGTGCTAGTACCTGATGCTGGGAGACTGGAGAAATTGTCACATCAGTGGATCTCTTGCAGACTTTCCCTAGCACCAACCTGGAGTGTGGCAACTCCACTGGGTTACTAGACCCAGAGGAACAGCAGCATTCATAGTAGCCTGGCTCTCAGGGACTCCTAGTCCTAGGGGAAAGGAAAGTTCGCCACATTAAGGGGACCCTCCATGGGACAAAAGAATCCAGATGGCAGGCCTTGAGTCCCAGATCTTTCTGCTCTTGAGAAGTTTCTTTCTTCCTGCAGAGGCACAGTTGCAGTACTGGGTTCAGAAGGGAAAGTCTGCAGCTGTACCCCAACAGTCAGGCAGCTCTAGTGCTCATGAAGGGTCTTGGAGAAGGGGAATTCTTTTTCCTCCCATCCACCACTGCAGACACAACCAGGTCTTCTCTTATAGGTGCTCAGCATGGGTGCTCCTAAAGACAACCTTTTTCAAAGATTTCAGGGTAACTGCATCCCCACAGGAGGAGCACCTTCCAGGTTCAGGTGTGGATGAAAGGTAGAGTCACAACTCCTCTATACTTGGAACATCAACATTCCTGAAGATGAAAATAGGTGCCTGTCTGATTGAATAGCAGGAATACTGGAACACTGGGTCATTAGTGTGTCTGGAATATGGATTACTTTCCTGCTGCCCTGACACAGGTGCTGAAGTAACTCCCACTCTTCACCCCTGATAACACCTCAGTGTACTTCTCTGAGAGCTTCTCCCAACCTCCAGCCAGGTCTGTGAAGGCTGTGACCTCTGCCTGCCATTACATATTGCATTTACCCATCTGCTTTCACAACCAGTTTCTAACCTGAGACACCTATCCTACTGGCATGAAGCCTGAGTTGTTCAACCCAGTAAATAAAATGCTGGGGAATAAATAAATAAATTAAAAGCACACATCTTGGGGCAACAAAGTAGGGTTCAAGAGACCTCCGTTATTCCAACTCCATAGGAGACAGTGAACTTGCTGACACACTGAGCACATTGCTACTACAACAAGCATCTGAGAAAGCTATCATGCAAAGACTCTCTATAACTAAAGCTCTCATACAGGGTCTTCACTCCTGAATGTACCAATAACTGATTTAGGCTACATTAAACTATAAGCCTTAAAGTCACAGTCTTAAGGGGGAAAAAGAAATAAAGAAAAAACCACAGTCTTACAACATAAATTCAACAATAATTAGAATAAATAGTATACCCAAATGAGAAGGAACCGGAAAAATAATTATGATAATATGACAAAACAAGGTTCTGCAATACATCCAAAAGTTCACACTAGTGAAATCACCCAGTGGGTTCTCCTTGTCTGCTGCCTGCAGAGAGCCAGTTTATCAAGACAGGGGAACTGTAATAGAGAAAATGTTAGTAATGCAGAGCTGGCTGTATGAGAGACCAGAGTTTTTTATTACTCAAATGAGTCTCCCCCTAAACTTGGAAATTGAGGGTTTTAAGGACAATTTGGTGGGTAGAGGACAGTGAGTCAGGAGTGCTGATTGGTTGGGTCAGAGATGAAATTGTAGGGAGTCAGAGCTGTCTTCTTGTGCTGAGTCAGTCCCTGGGTGGGGGCCACAAGACCAGATGAACCAGTTTGTTGATTTGGATGGTGCCAGCTGATTCATCAAGTGCAGGGTCTGCAAAATATCTCAAACACTGACCTTAGGTTTTACAATAGTGATGTTATCCCCAGGAGCAATTTGGGGAGGGTCAGAATTGTGTAGACGTAGCATGAGTGCAGTCCAGCTGCATGACTCCTGAACCATGATTTCTAATCTTGTGGCTAATTTGTTAGTCCTACAAAGGCAATCTATTCTCCAAACAGGAAGGGGATTTGTTTTGGAAAAGGGCTGTTATTGTCTTTGTTTCAAAGTTAAACTATAAACTAAGTTTTCCCAAAGTTAGTTCAGCTTATGCCCAGGAATGAACATGGACAGAGTGGAGGTTAGAAGAAAGATGAAGTTGAAGTTGGTTAGGTCAGATCTCTTTCACTGTAATAATTTTCTCAGTTATAATTTTGCAATGGAAGTCTCACTAGCTCTCTAGCAATATATCCAAACCAAGGTGAAATCTTTGAAATACCAGAAAACGAATTCAAAAGATTAATTATTAAGATACTCAAGGAGATACCAGAAAAAGGTGAAAACCAACATAAAGAAATTTTGAAAAAATCAACATATTAATGAAGAACCTATTTTAAAGAGAAAAAATATCAGAACTTCTGGAAATGAAAGACACATTTAGGAAATTACAAAATGGTAGAGGTTTCAACCATAGGCTAGAACAAGTAGAAAAAAGAGTTTCAGTGCTTGAAGACGAGGCTTTTAAATTAACCCAGTCAGAGAAAAATAAAGAATAAAGAACAGAAAGGAACAAAGTCTCTAGGAAATAAGGGATTATGTAAAACAGCCAAACCTAATAATAATTGGTGTTTTGAGGGATAAGAAAAAGTACAATGTTTGGAAAATTTATTTGACATACTAGAGAAAGGTGAAAATTAACATAAAGATTTTTTTAAAAATTCAGGATATGAATGAAAAAATTTCTAAAGAGATAGATATTTTAAAAAGAAACAAATCAGAACTTCTGCAAATGAAAGACACATTTAGGGAACTACAAAATGCAGTGGAGGTTTTAACAATAGACTAAAATAAGTAGAATAATTTTTTGAGGAAATTGAGGAAAACTTCCCTGGCCTTGTTAGTGATTTAGATATCCAAATACAAGAAACCCAAAGAACTCCTGGGAGATTCATTGCAAAAACAAAAACAAAAACAAAAACAAAAAACAAAAAAAACAAAAAAAACACGAAGGCATATAGTCATCTAGCTATCTAAAGTCAATGTGAATGAAATAATTCTAAGAGCTGTGAGGCAAAAGCTGTAAGGGAAAACCTGTTAGACTAATAGCAGACTTCTCAGCAGAACCCATACAGACCAGAAGGGACTGGGGTCCTTCCTATCATTAGCCTCCTTAAACAGGAGGCCAAAAATTTTGTATACAGCAAAACTAAGTCATTTTCAGACAAATAAGTGCTTAGAGAACTTGTTACTACCAGACCAGCCCTATAAGAAATGCTGAAAGGAGTTCTAAATCTTGAAACAAAAGACCATTATGCACCAGAATAGAACGTCTTGCAAACATAAAACTCACACGGACTATAAAACAATAACACAATGAAGAAAAAAAAGTAGGTAACAATTCACGTGATGACTGGAACAGTATCATGATATTAATGTTGAATGTAAATGGCGTAATGGTCCACTTAAAATATACAGATTGGCAGAGTAGATAAAAAGTCACAAACTAGGTATCTTCAGTCTTCAAGAGACTCACCTAACATTGAAGGATTTATATAAACTCAAGGTCAAAGAATGGCAAAAATTAATCCATGCAAATGGAAACCAAAAGTGACCAGGAGTAGTTATTCTTATATTAGATAAAACAACAAACTTTAAAGCAACAGCAGTAAAAAATGACAAAGAATATCATTATATGATGATAAAAGGATCAATTCAACAAGAAGATATTATAATTTTAAATTTATATGCACTTATCACTAGAGCTCTCAGATTTGTAAAACAATTACTACTGGACTTAGGAGATGGAAAGCAACACAAGAATAGTGGGGGATTTCAACACCCCATTGACAGCACTAGATAGATGATTGAAACAGAAAATCAGCAAAGAAACAATGGTCTTAAACACTGTAGAATAAATGGACTTAACAGATATTTACAGAACATTCTACCTAAGAATTTAAGAATGTGCATTCTTCTCATCAGGACATGGAACATTTTCCATGATAGACCATATGACAGGCCACAAAAAAGTCTCAATAAATTTGAAAAAATAAAAATTATAGCAAGTATCTTCTCAGATCACATCAGAATAAAACTAGAAATCAACTCCAAAAGAAACCCTCAAAACTATACATGTATGTAGAAATTAAACAGTCTGTTCCTGAATGATTTTTGTGTTAAAAATGAAATCAAGTTAGAAATTTAACAGTTCTTTGAAATGAATAATAGTGACACGAGTCATCAAAACTTCTGGGGTACAGCAAATGCAGTGCTAAGAGGAACGTTTGTAGAACTAAATGCCTACATCAGAGCCTGGAAGACCACAAACTGACAACCTAATGTAACACCTCAAAGACCTAGAGAAACAAGAATAAAGTAAGCCCAAAACTAGAAGAAAAGAAGTAACAAAAATTAGAGTAGAATTACATGAATTTGAAACAAAAAATCAATACAAAAGATCAATGAAACGAAAAGTTGGTTCTTTGCAAAGGCAAATAAAATTGATGGAACTTTAGCTAGAATAACCAAGAAAAGAGGAGAGGAGATTCAAATAAGATCAATTAGAAATAAAACTGGAGACATTACAACCTACACCACAGGAAAATGAAAGATCATTTGAGACTGCCATGAACACAAACTAGAAACACAAACTATGCACACAAACTAGGAAATCTAGAGGAAATGGATAAATTCCTGGAAACATACAACTTTTTTTTTAGACTAAATCAGGAATAAATAACAACCCAGACCAGACCAATAACAAGCAGTAATATTAAATCGGTAATTGAAAATTGACAACAAAGAAAAAAAGCCCAGGTTCAGATGGGTTCACAGCTGAATTCTACCAGGCATTCAAAGAATTGGTACCAATTCTACTGATGAAACTATTACAAAAGATTGAGAAAGAGGGAATCCTCCCTAACTCATTCTATTAAGCCAGTTTTACCCTGATATCAGAACCAGGAAAGAACATAACAAGAATAGAAAACTACAGACCAACATCCCTGATGAATATAGATGCAAAAATTCTCAACAAAATACTAGATAACTGAATCTATCAGCACATCAGAAAGATAATACATCATGATCAAGTGGACTTCATTGAAGGTGTGCAGGGATGGTTTAACATAAGCATGTCAGTAAATATGATTCATCACATAAACAGAATTAAAAACAAAAACCATATGATTATCTCAATAGCTGCAAAAAAGCATTTGATAAAATGTAGCACCTTTTTATGATTAAAAACCCTCAACAAACTAGGTATGAAAGGGACTTAATTCAAATTAATAAACACCATCTATGACAAACCCACAGCCAACATTATATTGAATGAGGAAAAGTTGAAATCATTCCCACTGAGAACTGGAACAAGAAAAGGATCCCCACTTTCACCACTTTCCATTCAGCGTAATACCAGAAGTCCTAGCCAAAGCAATCAGGCAAGAGAAGGAAATACAGTGCCTTCAGATTGCAAAAAAGGAAGTCAAACTATTGCTGTTCACCAATGATATGATTATATATCATATAAAACCCTAGAGATTTCTCAAAAGTGTTGGCTGTATAAGCCTAGAGATAAGATTAGATTTGATAATCAAATTCAGTAATGTCTCAGGTTACAAAACCAATGTATACAAATCAGTAACACTGATATATGCCACCAATGACCAAACTGAGAATGAAATAAACTCAATCACCTTTACAATAGCTGCAAAAAAGATAAAATACCCTGGAATATACTTAACCAAGGAGGTGAAAGATCTCTGTAAGGAGAACTACAAAACACTGCTGAAAGAAATCATAGATGACACAAACAAATGGAAACACATCCCATGCTCATGGAATGGGAGAATCAATATTGTGAAAATGACCATACTGCCCAAAGCAATTTACAGATTCAATGCAATTCCTATCAAAATACAAACATCATTTTTCACAGAATTAAAAGAAACAATCCTACAATTCATACGGAAAAAAAAGAGCCTGCTTAGCCAAAGCAATGCAAAACTAAAAGAATAAATCTGGAGGCAGCACATTACTGTACTTAAAATTATACTACAAGGCTGTGGTTATCAAAATACGGAGTACTTGTATGAAAGTAGACATATAGATCAATGTATTAGAATAGAGAATGCAGGAATAAAGCCAAATATTTACAACTAACTGATCTTTGACGAAGCACAGAACAACATAAATTGGGAAATTGACACCCTATTCAATAAACAGTGCTGGGAAAACTGGATAGCTAAATTCAGAAGAATGAAACTGGATCCCTACATCTCATTTTATATAAAAAGCAACTCAAGATGGATTAAAGACAAATCTAATACCTGAAACCATAAAAGTCCTAGAAGATAACCTCAGAAAAAGTCTTCTGGACTTTGGCTTAGGCAAAGAATTAATGACTAAGTCCCCAAAGCAAATGGAACTAAAACAAAAATAAATAAATGAGACCTAATTAAACTACAGAGCTTCTGTATAGCAAAAGAAATAATCACCAGAATAAACAGACAACCCACAGAATGGGAGAAAATATTGCAAACTATGCATTGGGCAAAGGAGTAATATACAGAATCTACAAGGAACTCAAACAAACCAGCAAGAAAAAAAACAAATGTCATGAAAAAGTGGGCAACTGACGTGAATAGCCGTTATAAAAAGAAGATATACAAATGGTCAACAAACATATGAAAAAATATTCAACATCACGAGTCATCAGGGAAATGCAAATTAAAACCACAATGAGATACCACCTTACTCCTGCAAGAATGACCACTATTACTATTATTATTTTTTTGAGACAGGGTCTCACTCCCTCACCCAGGCTGGAGTGCAGTAGTGTGGTTATGGTTCACTAAAGCCTTGATCTCCCAGGCTCAAGTGATCCTCCTACCTCAGCCTCTCCAACAGCAGGGACCACAGGCATGTGCCACCACACTCAGCTAGTTTTTGTATTTTTTGTAGAGATAGGGTTTCATGATGTTGCTCAGGCTGATCGTAAACTCATGGGCTCAAGTGATCTGCCTAACTTGACATCCCAAAGTGGTGGGATTACAGGTGTGAGCCACTTCACCCATCCAATAATAGCCAATGTTAAAAAGTAAAAACAAACAAACAAAAAAACAAAGAAACAATAGATGTTGGGTTAATGAAAAGGGAATGCTTATACGTTCATGGTAGGAGTGTAAATTAGTACGATCTTTGTGGAAAACAGTGTGGAGATTTCTTAGATGACTAAAAATAGATCTATGATTTGATCCAGCAGTCCCACTACTGGGTATTTACCAATGGAAAAGAAGTCAATACATTAAAAAGACACCTGCATGTGTATGTTTATTGTAGCCAAATTCACATTTGCAAAGATATGGAATCAGTCTTGGTACCCACTGACCAATGAGTGGATAAAGAAAATGTGGTATATATACACCATGGAATACTACTCAGCCATAAAAAAGAGTAACCTAATAGAGTAACATAATATCTTTTACAGCAACTTGGATGGAGCTGGAGGCCATTATTCTGAGTGAAGTAAGTCAGGAATGAAAAACCAAATACTGTATGTTTTCACTGATAAGTGAGACCTAAGCCATGGGTACACAAAGGCACACAGAGTGATATAGTGGACTTTGAAGACTCAGAAAGGGGGGGGTGGGAGGACAATAGGGCTAAAAAACTACTTATTGGGTACAATGTACACTACTTGGGTGATGGGTACACTTAAATCTTAGAATTTACCACTATACTATTCATCCATGTAAGGAAAAGCCACTTGTACCCCAAAAGCTATTGAAATAAAAATTATTACAAAAATAAGTCAGTTTTCAGCTTCAAACAATTTAAAAACTATGCAAAAATAATAACCCTGCCTTAGATGTTCTATATTTAAAGGCTTTCACATTTTTAAAAGACGTGACTGTGATTGTTCTATTTTTGAAAGTGATAAAAGCTACCTATATTATCTGGAGTGGATAGGTTGGAATAATATCATGTGGAAAAATGTGGAGAAATGCCGTCTTCAGCATTTTGGGTAGAGAGGCATATCGTGTCATAGATACATTAGGGGGGTAATGGATGTTTTAGTAAAGTAATGTTACCAAAAAATGGACAAAGAAAGAAAGATGTCTATTCTCTACTATGTGTCAAATTCTGAAATATTAACTGTGAATATCAAATTCTGAAATAAAAACAAAATGTGTAAAATATGGGAAAATAGATTCTTATCCCTTTTGCATATACAAAGGATGTTGCTGCTGTTTATTCTATTTAATTAAATGAATACAAATAAATTGTATGACAAATTAGAAAGAGTATCACAAGGATTAATTGCTCATTAAAATATTATGTTACTAGATTCCTCTAACCTATTAATTTAAATCTTCAATGCGTATAAAGAATTATGATATATAAAAGTGAGTGGATCATTTCGCTTAGAAAATATATTAACCCAGAATTGCCACATAATTAAATGGTTGATTGTGAATATATTTTTATTAATAATAAATTGTAAAACAATACTATATAATTGGCTAAATATCTTATTATTGAGATAGAACTTGCTGGTTATGAAATACAACATAGCTAATATGTTTAAGTGATGTGTGCAGATCCATTATGCTTACCTAGAGGTTCATATAATCAATTCTTTTTCCATTTTAATATCTCACTGACTTACAGCTTTTTATTTCTGTATCACATTTGAAAATTTTATTTTTTTATGAATATGTGTCTTTAATGCCAGATAATATTGATGACCTTCATTGCAAACTTATTATTTATAGTGCTTCTTGAATTGATAAAAATAAATGATGTACTCTTTTTAACCCCTTCTTTCAACAGGCATGTTGGCATTCACAGGGTGGTGGAATTTCTGATGAATTACCTAACCTGACTAACAAATATGCTGCTTTCTTGTCAAGAGCCAAAAGAACTATGAAAGTATCAGATATGGTAAGAAGACTCCTACAATCAAATATTTTCATTATCTAGAAATCATGGAGGAGGCTGCATAACATAAACTTTATATTAGGACCTGAGTGAGGTAACTGGTAGCCTGCTGTAGCCTCCTTGGCTAGACTGATACTTTTATATTTTTAAAGTTCAACAAAATTCTTCAAGCTATGCCAAAGTCTAGAATTGCTATATGAGAGATTATTACATGGAATATCCCTTGTAGGGTCAGAGAACATTCATTCTTAGGACATATAGAAAGGCTGAACTTGTGTTGTGTATGGAGTACAATATTTACTAGGTTCAACTCATTTTACTCATAGTGCAAATGTTTTCTCTTTTCAATGTGAATTGATCTTGAAATCTAAGACTCCTCAGTGATTTATTTTTATTCCCCTTGACCTGCATGTTAAATGGTATGGCTATAAATTTTTCTGAATTTCCTTTTTTAAGTAAATACCTAATAGTGAGTAAATTGAAAACAGAAAAGCAGATTAAATTTAAAAATGGGTAATTGATTAATTCAGATTGAATTTACAAATATATCAAAGTAAAATTTGGAGTTAAAAAGCTGGACCCAATGGTAATGTTGCTGGAGTCTAAATGTTTGTATCTCCTTAAAATTCATATATTGAAATCCTAACTCCCAAGGTGATGGTATTAGGAGGTGGCACTTTCTGGGAGGTGATCATGTCATGAGGGTGGAGACCTCATAAATGGGATTAGTACTCCTATAAAATAGGTCCAAGGGGGCTCGTTTTCCCCGTTTATCATGAGGACTCAGAGAAGGTACTGTCTTTGAGGAAGCAGGGCCTCTCCAGATACTGAGTCTGCTTGTGCCTTGATGTTGGACTTTCCAGCCTGCAGATCTGTGAGAAATCAATTTCATTTATAAGCTACCCAGTTTATGGTATTTTGTTATAGCACCCCAAACAGACAAATGCAAATGTTACAGTGTAGCCTTTTGTGAACAAGGTGTTATTAAAATACATTTTTGTAGAAATTGGACTATCTTGAGAAGATATTGTTAATAGCACATTTCAAAACAGGATTATTAAACAAGGTTTAAAATGTAGCTAATCAGTAAAAACAGAGTATAGCTTGCTGAAATAAAATTCTGCTGTGTGAGATAATGCCAACAGTTGATTTGTAATACTTTTGAAATCAATTGTAATATTGTGAAATAACTGGCACAAGATCAGGATGAACTAATTAAAGGGAATGACAAATGCAATGCTAGTTAATATAACTGTGAATGTCTTGGAAATCATAGGCATTAGATTAATTTGGTGAAAGCTATTCAGGAATGGACTTACTATTTTTTTCTGAGGCATTATTGGAATCTGAGATATAGTCAAAATTAGCATTAGGTTCTATTCTATGAGTTTTTTTGTAATTATAAATTCAAAAGACGGTTTAAAATCATCTAGCAATATTCTTTACATGTAATAGATTCTGAGTAATTTTTAACTAATTGTGCTGTTTTAATGGATTCTTTCTTCATCTTGAGGAATTTTAGAGTTCAACTGTATTTTTCAAGTGAATCATTGTTGTACACACCTCAGGATCCATTGGGAGGTATGCCATGACTAATTTATTACTAATATAATGCTTTTAGGCTTAGGAATCATTGAATGGATTCAAAGTTATTTCTATCATAATATCACAGGTAGTAGGAAAAAACAATGGAAATTTCTGAAAGCATCCATAGGAAGGCAGCATATATATGTTAAACTTTATGTTTGTAGTGAAAAAAGATGGTGCACATCTGCTCTAAAGGAAGACAAGTTGCTTCACCAATATTTTTGACTTAATTTACATATTTTTCTTTTAACTTTGTCCCTCTTTAGATCTGAAAACTTCTTTTTAGTGTTTTCTTTTCTGGCATGAAACATTTGCAATTAAAATTATTCAGTGGGACTCTGGTTACCCAAGAAGCAGAATAGTTTAGTCACATAGAAAGCTTGGTTTTTAAATCTCTTTTGCAAATGACAATACACTTCAAACAGGTGGGTATATAATGTGCATGTAATGAAAAATCCAAATCATTGATCTCAAAATAAAATTGAAATAATATCTCAAAATTATGAAGTAATTGATTTAATTTTATTATTTACTTTAAATAAAAATAAAATTTATCTCCCAGGTATTTTACTTATGGATATGCCGCAGTCTTAAAGGATGATTTGATAGCTTAATTTTCCAAGTTGTATCTTTACATAAAAAATATAGCTCCCTTCCAGACTTCTGATTTCATACGAAAGACTTATTTCTTGTACAACATCCCGGGGAAATATTTTTTATTCTTTTAAAAAAAGCTATGATATAAGCATTAGTTGATTATAAATAGAAAGAAAATATGACAATTGGAGGATGAACACAAACATCTGTTTACCAAGCATTCTAGAAGCAGAATGTAGAGACAATAATTATTTGATATAGAAAACACAATGTTGTTTCAAGCTGAATAAAAGCATAAGTTATTGATTTGAGGAGCTCAACAGAATGCCGAGGAGGATAAATATAAAAATACCTATGTCCTTCTCACTTTTTCTTTTCTTTTTTTTTGCATTTTCAGAAGATCCTAACTAAATAAAATATCCTTGAAGCTTCCACAGAGTAAAGTCATTGGGTAACCCACAAAGGGATGAGAAATATAAGTTAGGTCAGGTACTTGCTTAGCAACATTAGCCCCATTTTAAGGCTAAGAGGTGATGAAGTAGTATTTTCTTAAATTTCTCAGGGGAAATGATTGGGATATAGAGTTCTCCCTCTTCCTAAAGTTTCAATTAAATGAATCAAGAAAATAATTTTCCGACATGCAATAGTTCAGAAAGTTTAGTAACTCTGTGTCTTCATATGTGGAGTTGCTTCAGCAAAATAAAAAAAGGAAACAAAAGAAGGGTGACATAAAGACAAAGAAGAATATGAATTCTTATATGAATATGAATTTCCTAGACAAAGTAAAGAAAAGTGAAAACTCATTAATGAAGAAGTCATTTTAGCTCATATATGACATATTCTTCAAGAGGCAGGAGTTTGATGACATAAAATTTATTACTTGTGTATGGCCACATTACTTGGTTCTGTAGGGAAGAATAATGATAATATAAATCCTCCTTTAAAATTGGTTGATTTAAAAATCACAATAAAGTGATATAGGAGCTGAAGGATGAAATAGCTGGTATAAAAAAGAACCTAACAGGTCTAACAGAGCTGAATAATACAAGAATTTCACAATGCAATTGCAAGTATTAATAGCAGAATAAACCAAGCTGTGGAAAGAATCTTAGAATATGAAGACTGGTTCTCTGAAATAAGACAGTCAGACAAAATCAGAGAAAAAGAATAAAAAGGAATAAACAAAATGTCCAAGATGTATGGGATTATGTAAAGAGGCCACATTTATGAATCACTGGCATCCCTGAAAGGGAAGGGAAAAAAGCAAGCAACTTGGAAAATATATTTAAGGATATCAGCCATGACTGTTTTCCCAATTTTGCTAGAGAGGCCAACGGTCAAATTCAGGAAATGCAGATAACTTCTGCAAGATTACACACAAGAAGATCATCCCCAAGATAGAGAATTCTCGGATTTTCCAAAGTTGAAATGAAAGAAAGAATGTTAAAGGCAGCTAGATAGAAAGAGCAGGTTACCTAGAAAGGGATCTCCATGAGGCTAACAGCTGACCTCTCAGCTGAAACCCTATAAACCAAGAGACTGGGGGCCTGTATTCAACTTTCTTAAAGAAAAAAATCTTCAACCAAGAATTTTATATCCAACTAAGTTAAGATTCCTAAGTGAAGGAGAAATAAGGTCCTTTTCAGATAGGCAGATGTTGAGGGAGTTCATTATTGCCAGACCTGCCTTACAAGATATCTTGCAAGAAGCACTATATGTAGAAAGGAAACACCACTACCAGCTAGTACATAACACATTTGAACACACAGGACCAGTGTGACTATAAAATAACCACATGAACAAGCCAACATAATAACTGGGTAACATCACAATGCCAGGATCAAATCTGTACATATCAATACTAACTTTGAATGTAAATGGGCTAAATGTCCCAGTTAAAAGGCACAGAAAGATAAGCTGGATAAAAAAGCAAAACTCAATTGTATACTGTTTTCAAGTGACCCATCTCACATGTAATGACTCTCATAGGCTCAAAATAAAGGGATGGAGGAAAATCTACCACACAAATGTTAAACAGAAAAGAAGCAGGGGTTGCAATCTTAATTTCAGAAAAAACAGATTTCAAACCAACAAAAATCAGAAATGATAAAGAAGAGCATTACATAATGGTAAAGGTTTCAATTCAACAAGAAGACTTAACTATTCTAAATATATATGCACCCAACAAAGAGAACCCAGATTTACTTATTTATTTTTTCTTTTTTTAAATTATACTTTAAGTTCTAGGGTACATGTGCACAACATACAGGTTTGTTACATATGTATACTTGTGTCATGTTGTGTCATGTCAGTGTAAACGTGCAGGTTTGTTACATATATATACTTGTGTCATGTTGTGTGTTGTGTCAGTGTAAAAGTGTTCCTATTTCTCCACATCCTCTCCAGCACCTGTTGTTTCCTGACTGCCATTCTAACTGGTGTGACATGGTATCTCATTGTGGTTTTGATTTGCATTGCTCTGATGGCCAGTGATGATGAGAATTTTTTCATGTGTCTGTTGGCTGCATAAATGACTTCTTTTGAGAAGTGTCTATTCATATCCTTCACCCACTTTTTGATGGAGTTGTTTGATTTTTTCTTGTATATTTGTTTAAGTTCTTTGTAGATTCTGGATATTAGCCCTTTGTCAGATGGGTAGATTGCAAAAAAATTTTTCCCATTCTTTAGGTTGCCTGTTCACTCTGATGGTAGTTTCTTTTGTTGTGCAGAAGCTCTTTAGTTTAAGTAGATCCCATTTGTCAATTTTGGCTTTTGTTGCCATTGCTTTTGATGTTTTAGACATGAAGTCCTTGCCCATGCCTATGTCCTGAATGGTATTGCCTAGGTTTTCTTCTAGGGTTTTTATGGTTTTAGGTCTGACATTTAAGTCTTTAATCCATCTTGAATTAATGTTTGTGTAAGGTGTAAGGAAGAGATCCAGTTTAGCTTTCTACATATGGCTAGCCAGTTTTCCCAGCACCATTTGTTAAATAGGGAATCCTTTCCTCATTGCTTGTTTTTGTCAGGTTTGTCAAAGATCAGATGGTTGTAGATGTGTGGTATTATTTCTGAGGACTCTGTTCTGTTCCATTGGTCTATATCTCTGTTTTGGTACCAGTACCATGCTGTTTTAGTTACTGTACCCTTGTAGTATAGTTTGAAGTCAGGTAGCATGATGTCTCCAGCTTTGTTCTTTTGGCTTAGGATTGTTTTGGCAATGCAGACTCTTTTTTGGTTCCATATGAACTTTAAAGTAGTTTTTTCCAATTCTGTGAAGAAAGTCATTGGTAGCTTGATGGGAATGCCATTGAATCTATAAATTACCTTGGGCAGTATGGCCATTTTCACAATATTGATTCTTCATATCTGTGAGCATGGAATGTTCTTCCATTTTTTGTGTCCTCTTTTATTTAGTTGAACAGTGGTTTGTAGTTCTCCTTGAAGAGGTCCTTCACATCCCTTGTAAGTTGGATTCATAGGTATTTTATTTTCATTGAAGCAATTATAAATGAGAATTCATGCATGATTTGGCTCTCTGTTTGTCTGTTATTGGTGTAGAGGATTATTTGTGATTTTTGCACATTGATTTTGTATCTTGAGACTTTGCTAAAGTTGCTTATCAGCTTAAAGAGATTTTGGGTTGAGATGATGGGGTTTTCTAAATATACAGTCATGTCATCTGCAAACAAGGACAATTTGACTACCTCTTGTCCTAATTCAGTACCCTTTGTTTCTTTCTCCCACCTGGTTGCCCTGGTTAGAACTTCCAAGACTATGTTGAATAGTAGTGAGAGAGGGCATCCCTGTCTTATGACAGTTTTCAAAGGGAATGGTTCCCATTTTTGCCCATTCAGTATGATACTGACTGTGGGTTTGTCATAAATAGCTCTTATTATTTTGAGATATGTCCCATCAATACCTAATTTATTGAGAGTTTTTAGCATGAAGGGGTGTTGAATTTTGTCAAAGGCCTTGTCTGCATCTATTGAGATAATCCTGTGGTTCTTGTCTTTGGTTCTGTTTATATGCTGGATTACGTTTATTGATCTGCGTATGTTGAACTAGCCTTGCATCCCAGGGATGAACCCAACTTGATCTTTATGGATAAGGTTTTTGATGTGCTGCTGGATTCGATTTGCCAGTATTTTACTGAGGTTTTTGCATCGATGTTCATCAGGGAGATTGGTCTAAAATTCTCTTTTTTGTTGTGTCTCTGCCATGTTTTGGTATCAGGATGATGCTAGCCTCATAAAATGAGTTAGGGAGGATTCCCTCTTTTTCTATTGATTGGAATCGTTTTAGAAGGAATGGTACCAGCTCCTCCTTGTACCTCTGGTAGAATTTGACTGTGAATCCATCTGGTTCTGGACTTTTTTGGTTGGTAGGCTATTAATTATTGCCTCAATTTCAGAGCCTGTTATTGGTCTATTCAGGGATTCAACTTCTTCCTGATTTAGTCTTGAGAGGGTGTATGCATCCAGGAATTTATCCATTTCTTCTAGATTTTCTAATTTATTTGCATAGAGGTGTTTATAGTATTCTCTGATGGTAGTTTATATCTCTGTGGGATTGGTGGTGATATCCCCTTCATCATTTTTTATTGTGTCTATTTGAGTCTTCTCTCTTTTCTTTTTTGTTAGTCTTGCTAGTGGTCTATTAATTTTATTGATCTTTACAAAAAAACAGCTCCTGGATTCATTGATTTTTTGAAGGGTTTTTTGTGTCTCTATCTCCTTCAGTTCTGCTCTGACCTTAGTTATTTCTTGCCTTCTGCTAGCTTTTGAATGTGTTTGCTCTTGCTTCTCTAGTTCTTTTAATTGTGATGTTAGGGTGTCAATTTTAGATCTTTCCTGCTTTCTCTTGTGGGCATTTAGTGCTATAAATTTCCCTCTACACACTGCTTTAAATGTGTTCCAGAGATTCTGGAATGTTGTGTCTTTGTTCTCATTGGTTTCAAAGAGCATCCTTATTTCTGCCTTCATTTCCTTATGTATGCAGTAGTCATTGAGGAGCAGGTTGTTCAGTTTTCATGTAGTTGAGTGGTTTTGAGTGAGTTTCTTAATCCTGAGTTCTAGTTTGATTGCACTGTGGTCTGAGAGACAATTTGTTATAATTTCTGTTCCTTTACATTTGCTGAGGAGTGCTTTACTTTCAACTATGTGGTCAATTTTGGAATAAGTGCGATGTGGTGCTGAGAAGAATGTATATTGTGTTGATTTGGGGTGGAGAGTTCTATAGATGTCTATTAGGTCTGCTTGGTGCAGTGCTGAGTTCAATTCCTGGATATTCTTGTTAACTTTCTGTCTTGTGGATCTGTCTAATGTTGACAGTGTGGTGTTAAAGTCTCCCATTATTATTATGTGGGAGTCTAAGTCTCTTTGTAAGTCTCTAAGGACTTGCTTTATCAATCTGCGTGCTCCTGTATTGGGTGCCTATATATTTAGGATAGTTAGCTCTTCTTGTTGAATTGATCCCTTTACCATTATGTAATGGCCTTCTTTGTTTCTGCTGATCTTTGTTGGTTTAAAGTCTGTTTTATCAGAAACTAGGATCACAATTCCTGCTTTTTTTTTTCATTTGCTTGGTAGATCTTCCTCCATCCCTTTATTTTGAGCCTATGTGTGTCTCTGCACATGCGATGGGTCTCCTGAATACAGCACACTGATGGGTCTTGACTCTTTATCCAATTTGCCAGTCTGTGTCTTTTAATTCGAGCATTTATCCCATTTACATTTAAGGTTAATATTGTCATGTGTGAATTTGATCCTGTCATTATGATGTTAGCTAACTATTTTGCTCATTAGTTGATGCAGTTTCTTCATAGCGTTGATGGTCTTTACAATTTGGCATGTTGCAGTGACTGGTACTAGGTGTTCCTTTCCATGTTTAGTGCTTCCTCTGGGAGGTGTTGTAAGGCAGGTCTGGTAGTGACAAAATCTCTCAGCATTTGCTTGTCTGTAAAGGATTTTATTTCTCCTTTACTTGTGAAGCTTAGTTTGGCTGGATATGAAATTCTGGGTTGAAAATTCTTTTTAGTAATGTTGAATATTGACCTCCACTCTCTTCTGAGTTGTAAGGTTTCTGCTGAGAGATCCACTGTTAGTCTGATGGGCTTACCTTTGTTGGTAAACCGACGTTTGTCTCTGGCTGCCCTTAACATTTTTCCTTCATTTCAACTTTGGTGAATCTGACAATTATGTTTCTTGGAGTTACTTTTCTTGAGGAGTATATTTGTTGCATTCTCTGTGTTTCCTTAATTTCATTGTTGACCTGCCTTGCTTGATTGGGGAAGTTCTCCTGGATAATATACTGAAGAGTGTTTTCCAACTTGGTAAGATAACCCAGATTTGTAAAGCACATTCTTAGAGACCTGCAAAGAGACATAGACCCCCTTACAATAAGACTTCAGCACCCCACTGACAGTATTAGGCAGATTATTGAGTCAGAAAATTAACAAAGATATTCAAGAGTTATATGCAACATTGGACCAAATGAATCTGATAGGCCTGTTCAGAACTCTGCACCCCTAAACAACAGAATATATATTCTTCTCATTGCTACATGCACACATTCTGAAATTGACCACATCATTGGACATAAAACAATCTTCAACACATGTAAGAGAACTGAAATCATACTAAACACATCCTTGGACCACAGTGTGTTAAAACTAGATGCCAAGACTATAAAAAAAACTCAAAATCATGCAATTATATGGAAATTAAACAACATGCTTCTGAATGACTTTTGGGTAAATAATGAAATTAAGGCAGAAATCAAGAAGTTCTTTGAAAATAATGAGAAGATAACACATACAGCTAAGGCAGTGTTAATAGGAAAATTCATAGTACTGAATTTCCACATCAAAAAGTTGAAAAGGAGGGGCAGACCCAAGATGGCCTACTAGAAGCAGTGGTAGTCGGAGGCTCCCACTGAAAAGAACCAAAACAGCATGCACATCTTGTACTGGTAACCAAGGTGTCCAGCTTCTCTCATCAGGACTGACCAGGTGGTTCACATGACTAGTGGAGAGCAACAAAAAGCAGGGTGGTTTGTCAGCCCACCTGAGAGCCACACAGGGCAAGGGGCACCTCCAGCACCAGCCAAGGGAGGCAGTGAGTGAGCGTGCCATCCAGCCTGGGAAGCTCTGCTTTTTTCACAGATCTGTGCAAACCATGGATCAGAAGATCCCACTTGTGAGCCCAGGCCACCAGGGCCTTAGGTCCCAACCACAGAGCTGTGCAGATTCTCAGCAGTCAATTGACTAGAATTTGGCTAAGACTACAGAGTTCCTGGTGGGGAAGGTGGCCATCATCACTGTGGCTGCCTGCTGTCTAAGCCATCTGAGCTCCCTGGGGGAAAGGCAGTAGCCATCACTGCAGCTGCTGGCTGCCTAAGAAAGCTGAGCTCTCTGAGGGAGGGGTAGCTGTTATCACTGCAGCTGCCAGCTACCTAAGACAACTCAACTTCCCAGGGGAGGGATGGCAGCCATCACTGTGGCTGCTAGCTATTTAAGACACTGGACTCTCGGGGGCAATGGGCAGTGGCCATCACTATAGCTCCAGGCAGCTATTTTTTTCCTGCTGGTGCCAGGGAGACTTGACTACTTGGTTCCAGGGGATATTCCCCACAGCACAGCACACCAGCTGTGGCAGATCATGGCCAGACTGCCTTTGTAGGCCAGATCCTGACCCATCCCTGCTCACTGGGTAGGGCCTCCCTGCAGGAGCTCCAGCAACTCCAGCCAGGGGCTTAGGGACAGAACTCTGATTTTCCTGGGTCTGAGCCCCTAGGGGAAGGGGTGGCCATGGTCTCTGTGGACCTGCAGACTATGTCTTCCTTTCTGCTAGCTCTGAGGAATCTGGCAGCCCAGATGAGTGGGTTTGCCCGGAGTGCAGCACACCCCCTCAACCAAGCGATAGCCAAGTGTCTTTGTTAAATGGGTCTTGGTTCCTGCGCCCACCACAGTTGGATGAGAGCCCCCAACAGAGGTCAGCAGACACCCCCCTATACAGGAGTGTTCCTACCGACCTTAGGTTGGTGCCCCTCGAGGTCAGAGATCCCAGAGTAAAGAGCAGGCACCCATCTTTGCTGTTGTCCAGCCTCCTCGGGTGACATCTCCATGTGCAGGAGGGATCCAGATGAATAGAGCCTTAAGTGAACCCTCAGCAAACCACAGCAGCCCTACAGAAGAGGGATCTGACTATTCAAAGGAAAACAAACAAACAGAAAGCAACAAGAACAGCATCAACAAAAAAGTTCCTAAAAAAACCTCATCCAAAGGTCAGCAGCCTGAAAGATTGACACTAGACAAACTCACGAAGATGAGAAAGAATCAACAAAAAAACCGCTGAACATTCAAAAGGACAGGGTGCCTCTTCTCCTCGAAATGATCACAATACCTCTTCAGCAAGGGCACAGAACTGGACAGAGGATGAGACAGATGAATTACAGAAGTAGCCTTTAGAAGGTGGATAATAACAAATATTGCTGTAGTAAAGGAGCATGTTCTAACCAAATGCAAAGAAGCTAAGAACCATGATAAAAGGTAACAGGAGCTGCTAGCTAGAATAACCAGTTTAGAGAGGAACATAAATAGCCTGATGGAGCTAAAAAACACACCACAAGAACTTTATAATGCAAACACAATGTCCATAGCTGAATCGATCAAATGGAAGAAAGAATATCAGAACTTGAAGACTGTCTTGCTGAAATAAGGCAGGCAGACAAGTTTAGAGAAAAAAGAATTAAAAGGAACAAACACAACCCCTAGGAACCTTGGGATTATGATAAAAGACTGAACCTATGACTGATTAGAGTACCTGAAAGACACAGAGAGAATGAACCAAGTTGAAAAACACACTTCAGGATATCATCCAGGAGAAATTCCCCAACTTAGCAAGATAGGCCAACATTCAAATTCAGGAATCCAGAGAATCCCAATAAGATACTCCATGAAAAGATCAACCCCAAGACACATAATCATCAGATTCTCTAAGTTTGACATGAAAAACAAAACGTTCAGGGCAGCCAGAGATAAAGGCCAAGTCACCTACAAAGGGAAGACTATTAGACTAACAGTGAAGCTCTCAGCAGAAACACTGCAAGCCAGAAGAGAGTGGGGGCCAATATTCGACATTCTTAAAGAAAAGAATTTTCAACCCAGAATTTCATATCTGGCCAAACTAAGCTTCATAAGTGAATGAGAAATAAAATCATTTTCAGACAAGCAAATGCTGAGGGAATTCATCCCACCAGGCTTGCTTTGCAAGAGCTCCTGAAGGAAGCAGGTAAAGAAGGAAAGGTAAAACTGGTACCAGCCACTGTAAAAAACATGTTGAAGTACAAAGACCAATGAAACTGTGAAGAAACTGCATTAATTGGTGGGCAAAATAACAAACTAGCATCATGATGACAGGATTGAATTTAATAACATAACAATATTAACCTTAAATGTAAATGGGCTAAATGCCCCAATTAAAAAGCACAGACTGGTGAATTGGATAATGTCAAGAACCATCAGTGTGCTGTATTCAAGAGACACATCTGATGCAAAAAGACACACGTGGGCTAAAAATAAAGGGATGGAGGAAAATTTACCAAGCAAATGGAAAACAGAAAAAATTGGGGGTTGCAATCTTAGTGTCTGACAAAACAGACTTTAAAACCAACAAAGATAAAAAAAAAAAAAAAGACAAAGGGGGCATTACATAACAGTAAAGGAATGAATTTAATAACAAGAATTAACTATCCTAAATATATACACACCCAATACAGGAGCACCCAGATTCATAAAGGAAGTTCTTAGAGACCTACAAAGAGACTTAGAGTCCCATACAATAATAATGGGAGACTTTAACACATCACTGTAAACATTAGACAGATTATCAAGACAGAAAATTAACAAGATAGTCAGGACTTGTCCTATTCTCTGGATCAAGTGTAACTAATAGATATCTACAGAACTCTGCACCCCAAAACAACAGAATATACATTCTTCTCAGTACCGCACAGAACTTATTCTAAAATCGATCAAATAATTGGAAGTAAAACACTCCTCAGCAAATGCAAAAGAACGGAAATCATACAAAACAGTCTCTCAGACCACAGAACAATCAAATTAGAACTCAGGAGTAAGAAACTCACTCAAAACCACACAACTACATGGAAATTGACCATCCTGCTCCTTAATGATTCCTGGGTAAATAATAAAACTAAGACAGAAATCAAGAAGTTCTTTGAAACCAATGAGAACAAAGAGACAATGTACCAGAATCTCTGAAAAGCAGCTAAAGCAGTGTTATGAGGGAAACTTCCAGCACTAAGTGCCCACATCACAAAGCTAGAAAGATCTCAAATCGATAGCTTATATTTAGATCCTATATTTAGAAAATCCCTTAGTATTGGCCCAAACACTCCTTCAGCTGATAAAAAACTTCATATAAATTTAAGGATACAAAATCAATCTACAAATGTCATTAATATTCCCACACACCAATAGTAGTCAAGCTGAGAGCCAAATCACGAATGAACTCATTCACAAAGGCCACAAAAAAAATAAAATTCCTAGAAATACAGCTAACCAGGGAGGTTAAAGGTCTCTAAAATGAGAATTACAAAACACTGCTCAAAGAAATGAGAGAAGAGAGAAGACACAAACAAATGGAAAAACATAACATGCTCATGGATAGGAAGAATCAATATTGTTAAAATAGCCATACTGCTCAAAGCAATTTGTGAATTCAATGCTATTTCTATGAAACTATCAATGACATTCTTCCTTGAACTAGAAAAAAAATCTTTAAAAATTCATATGGAACCAAAAAAGAGCCTGAATAGCCAAGGCAATCCTAAGCAAAAAGAACAAAGGTGGAGGCATCATGTTACCTGATTTCAAACTATACTACCAGGTTGCAGTAACCAAAACAGCACGGTACTGGTACAAAAACAGGCACATAGACCAATGGAACAAAAAAGAGAGACCAGACATGAGGCCATACATCTACAACCATCTGATCTTCAACAAATCTGACAAAAACAAGCAATGGGGAAAAGATTCCCAATTCAATAAATGGCACTGGGATAACTGGTCAACCATATGCAGAAAAATGAAGCTAGACCCCCTTTTTATACCGCATACAAAAAACAACTCAAGATGATTAAAGACTTACATGTGCAACCCAAAATTCTAAAAATCCTTGAGAACAATCTAGCCAATACTATCTTGGCGTAAGAACGGGTAAAGACTTCATGACAAAGACACCAAAATTAATTGCAACAAAAGTGAAAATTGGGCTGGGTGTGGTGGCTCATGCCTGTAATCCCAGCACTTTAGGAGGCTGAGGTGGGTAGATTACGAGTTCAAGAGATTAAGATCATCCTGGCCAACATGGTGAAATCCCGTCTCTACTAAAAATACAAAAATTAACTGGGCGTGGTGGTGCGTGCCTGTAGTCCCAGGTACTTGGGAGGCTGAGGCAGGAGAATCGCTTGAACCTGTGAGGCCGAGGTTGTAGTGAGCTGAGATTATGCCACTGCACTCCAGCCTGGTGACAGGGCAAGACTCTGTCTCAGGAAAAAAAAAAAAAGTAAAAATTGAAAAATGGGATTTGATTAAACTTAAGAGCTCCACAGTAAAGGAAACTAACAACAGAGTGAGCAGATGGCCTACAGAATGGGGGCGAATTTTTGCAATCTACCCATCTGACAAAGGTCTAATGTTCAGCATCTATAAAGAACTTAAACAAAATTTATAAGAGTAAAACAAAACCCCATTAAAAAGTGGGCAAAGGACATGGACAGACACTTATCAAAGGAAGACATACATGTGGCCAACAATCATCTGAGAAAAAACTCAACATCACTGATAATTAGAGAAATTCAAATCAAAACTATACTGAGATACCATCTCACACCAGTGAGAAAGGTTATTATTAAGAAGTCAAAAAATAACAGATTCTAGTGAGGTTGCAGAGAAAAAAGAATGCTTATACAGTGTTGGTGGGAGTGTAAACTAGTTCAACCATTGTGGAAGACAGTGTGGCAATTCCTCAAAGATCTAAAAACAGAAATTCCATTCAACCCAGCAATCTTATTACTAGGTATATTCCCAAAGGAATACAAATTATTCTGCCATAAAGACATGTGCATGCAAATGTTTATTGCAGCACTATTGACAATAGTAAAGACATGGAATCAACCCAAATGCTCATCAGTGACAGATTGGATAAAGAAAATGTAGTACATCTACACCATGGAATACTATGCAACCATAAAAAGAATGAGATCATGTCTTTGTGGGAACATGGATGGAGCTAGATGCTATTATCCTTAGTAAACTAATGCAGGAATAGAAAACCAACTACTGCATGTTCTCACTTACAAGTGGGAGCTAAATGATAATTACTTATAAACACTAAGGAGGAAACAGTAGACACTGGGTCCACTTGAGGCTGGAGGGTGGGAGAAGGGATAGGAGTAGAAAAGATAACCAATGGGTACTGGGCTTAATACCTGGGTGGTGAAAAAATCTGTACAGCAAATCCCTGTGGTGCAAGTTTACCTGCATAACAAACCTTCACATAGACCCCCAAACCTAAAATAACAGTTAAAAAAATAAAATGGGTTTATTTTAAATCAACTACACAAATAAAAGAGGACTTAATTATAAGACAGAATATAAACTTTAGAAACCTTAATAATAAAATAATAAAGAGATTGGGAGATAGTGTATGTGCCACATTTATCATTTCATAATGCAGAGTTAACAGATGTTAAAAATTCACAAATCAATATTAGGCCTTATATGAAACTTGTAATGGTACATGTAACAAAACTAAACCAAACCAAAAAAAACGAAAACAGAAACAACCCCCAACAAAAATCCTTTAAAGACCTAATTACTTAAAGGAATTATTTCTTATAATGGACCCAGGGAGTATACTCCTTGAGCTAGCATTTCATTATGACCATGATTTTTCCCGGCATAACTTTCCAGCCTTATGGTCCACAATTCTACTGGGCCCTAAGTATGTAGCAAACTTTCCTGTCTCCCTCATTTTGTTCTGCTTGTGCAATTTTTTTTTCCACCCTCTATCTCTATCAAACATAAGCCTTCCTGACCTCTAAGACCTACCTTTGTCATGTGCCTTTACCCTCAGGCGAGGGGCAATCTCTTCTTTTCCTCTTCTACCTTCCTGTAGCTTCCCCAGGATTTGTCACATTCTGCCTTGAATCATAGGGAACAACATGTGTAGTGGAATAAACACACGCTTCTGAATCCAAGATGTGAGTTTAAATCCCAGCTTTGGAGGTGGTTACTTAAGGTCTCAGTGCCTTCATTTTTCACCCTATATAAAATGGATATTACAGTATCTACCTCACAGAGTCATTGCGAGCTATACATGCAGTGATTGGGTAAAGCACTCGGCACATGGCAAGCAATTAGCAAATGCTGGTTACTTCTACTCCCTTCTCTTCTCTTTTCCCAGTGTATCATAAATTCCTTGGGAGCAGGCACTATGTCTGATTTACTCTTGTTCTTCCCACAGTACTTCCCATAGTGAGTTACCCTTAGTAACTACTCAGTAAGTTGAATTGAATTTAAATTACCTGTAAGTCTTATGGTGTGGTATTAAATTAAGAATATGTGGTTCTGGAAACACTCAAATGTCTATCGCTGGATGAATGGATAAACAAATTGTGGTATACACATAATGGAATATTATTCAGCCTTAAAAAGGAATGAAATTCTGACGTGCTACAATATGATGAACCTTGAAGACATTATATGTGAAATAAGCCAGACAGAAAAGGACAAATATTATATGATTCCACTTACATGAAGTACCTAGAGTAGTGAAATTCATGGAAACAAAAAGTATATGTTGACATCCCAAATCTGAAATGGGAAATGCTCCAAAATCTGAAACTTTTTGAATGCCAATATGATGCTCAAGGAAAATGCTCATTGGATCATTTCAGATTTTGGATTTTTGGATTTGGGATTCTCAATTGACATAATGCGAGTATTCCAAACTCCAAAAAAAAAAAAAAAAAAAAAATATGAAGTCCAAAACACTTCTGATCTCAAGAATTTTGGATAAAGGATACTCAATGTGCAACTTGGAGAATGGTGGTTCCAAGTGGGGAGGAGAGAATGGAGAGTTACTGTTTAATGGTACAATGTTCTGTTTGGGAAGATGGAAAGTTTTGGAGGTGTGTGGTGGTTATGGTTGTGCAACAATGGTAAGGTACTTAGTACTGCTTAACTGTACACTTAAAAATGAAAATGATAAATTTTATGTATGTCTTACATCAATAAAAAAAGTTAAAAAAAATCTTTTCCTGGCCTGGTATTTTATTTTCCTGGTGACCTATTTATTCCTGTTTTCTTGAGTTTAGTTCAGTGTGCTGATTCTTTTTTACAGTGATGGTAGGTCACTATTACGGTGTTTCTAATTGGGCTTCGGAGAATCCTCTGAAGGATTCTCTGTTTACCTTAAAAGAAATTTTTAGGAATATATGATGAGCAATCAATTTAACTTGAGATAATAATTTACTTTCAGACAAAGATTACTCTGAAAACAACTCTACAGAGGGAGATTTTCTTGCTTGTTGGTGTCAAGCATTATGTGTATCCAGTTCAGATAAATCATTTCGAAGGATTGATTGTATTACATGTGTAGGTCTATATTTCATAGCTGTTACATATCTTAGAAATTTTACTTTTAGTACTTTATTCTGAATGTACAGCTTTGATTTGAACTTGAATATTCTCAGGATTTGCAATTATAATTTTATGTTATTTCTGATTGAAATAAACACTCAAAATCAGGAAGTATCTAAAAATTATATTATTGTAAATGTTAAAATTTTTCTTCAACTTGCTCATTTAAATTTGCTTATTAAATTTAATATATTCACACTTAAATTTCAAATTTAGCATCAGATTATGTAGAACATTTTGGGGTTTATGTATGCACTAGAAAATTTTAAAATTTGAAACCTGTTGATTCTGATATTTGTTATATTTAGCAATATGATGAATCCCCCATAAGGACTGAGGATTTTTACTCTTTATTCCATAATGTGGAGGTGTGTGTTCCACTACTAATGACCCTTGGGAATATTGCCAAACTTGGAATTATGTATCACTGTATACTGTAATCTTAATTGATAATTTAAAGCTATACTATCATTATATATATATATTTATTATACTTTAAGTTCTAGGGTACATGTGCATAACGTGCAGTTTTGTTACATATGTATACTTGTGCCATGTTGGTGTGCTGCACCCATCAACTCGTCAGCACCCATCAACTCGTCAGCACCCATCAACTCATCATTTACATCAGGTATAACTCCCAATGCAATCCCTCCCCTCTACCCCGTCCCCATGATAGGCCCTGGTGTGTGATGTTCCCCTTCCTGAGTCCAAGTGATGTCATTGTTCAGTTCCCACCTACAAGTGAGAACATGCGGTGTTTGGTTGTCTCTTCTTGTGATAGTTTGCTGAGAATGATGGTTTCCAGCTGCATCCATGTCCCTACAAAGGACGCAAACTCATCCTTTTTTATGGCTGCATAGTATTCCATGGTGTATATGTGCCACATTTTCTTAATCCAGTCTGTCACTGATGGACATTTGGGCTGATTCCAAATCTTTGCTGTAGTGAATAGTGCTGCAATAAACATACGTGTGCATGTGTTTTTATAGCAGCATGATTTATAATCCTTTGGGTATATACCCAGTAATGGGATGGCTGGGTCATATGGTACTTCTAGTTCTAGATCCTTGAGGAATCGCCATACTGTTTTCCATAATGGTTGAACTAGTTTACAATCCCACCAACAGTGTAAAAGTATTCCTATTTCTCCACATTCTCTCCAGCACCTATTGTTTCCTGACTTTTTAATGATTGCCATTCTAACTGGTGTGAGATGGTATCTGATTGTGGTTTTGATTTGCATTTCTCTGATGGCCAGTGATGATGAGCCTTTTTTTCATGTGTCTGTTGGCTGTATGAATGTCTTCTTTTGAGAAATGTCTGTTCATATCCTTTGCCCACTTTTTGATGGGGTTGTTTGTTTTTTTCTTGTAAATTTGTTTGAGTTCTTTGTAGGTTCTGGATATTAGCCCTTTGTCAGATGAGTAGATTGCAAAAATTTTCTCCCATTCTGTAGGTTGCCTGTTCACGCTGATGGTAGTTTCTTTTGCTGTGCAGAAGCTCTTTAGTTTAATTAGATCCCATTTGTCAATTTTGGCTTTTGTTGCCATTGCTTTAGTTGTTTTAGACATGAAGTCCTTGCCCATGCCTATGTCCTGAATGGTGTTACCTAGGTTTTCTTCTAGGGTTTTTATGGTATTAGGTCTAACATTTAAGTCTCTAATCCTTCTTGAAATAATTTTCGTATAAGGAGTAAGGAAAGGATCCAGTTTCAGCTTTCTAC
>NC_045436.1:77605224-77638442 GCF_002776525.5 Piliocolobus tephrosceles | reverse complement strand
TTTATGGCCTCTGCATTAATTAATCTAGTTATTAATTTTCCACTCTTTTTTCAAGATTTTTAGTTTCTTTGCGCTGGGTATGTAATTCCTCCTTTAGCTCTGAGAAGTTTGATGGTCTGAAGCCTTCTTCTCTCATCTTGTCAAAGTCATTCTCCGTCCAGCTTTGATCCGTTGCTGGCGATGAGCAGCGTTCATTTGGAAGGGGAGATGCACTCTTATTCTTTGAATTTCCAGCTTTTCTGCCCTGCTTTTTCCCCATCTTTGTGGTTTTATCTGCCTCTGGTCTTTGTTCATGGGGACGTACTGATGGGGTTTTGGTGTGGGTGTCCTTCCTGTTTGTTAGTTTTCCTTCTAACAGTCAGGCCCCTCAGCTGTAGGTCTGGTGGAGATTGCTTGAGGTCCACTCCAGACCCTGTTTGCCTGGGTGTCAGCAGCAGAGGCTGCAGAAGATAGAATACTGCTGGACAGCGAGTGTACCTGTCTGATTCTTGCTTTGGAAGCTTCTTCTCAGGGGTATATCCACCGTGTGAGGTGTGGGGTGTCGGTCTGCCACCAGTGGAGGATGTCTCCCAATTAGGCTACTCAGGGGTCAGGGACCCTCTTGAGCAGGCAGTCTGTCTGTTCTCAGATCTCAACCTCCGTGTTGGGAGATCCACTGCTCTCTTCAAAGCTGTCAGACAGAGTTGTTTGCATCTGCAGAGTTTTCTGCTGCTTTTTTTTTTTTTTGTTATTGTTGTTTAGCTGTGCCCTGTCCCCAGAGGTGGAATCTACAGAGACTGGCAGGCCTCCTTGAGCTGCTGTGAGCTCCACCCAGTTCGCTCTTCCCAGGGCTTTTTTTACCTACTTAAGCCTCAGCAATGGCGGGCGCCCCTCCCCCAGCCTCGCTGCTGCCTTGCAGTTAGATCGCAGACTGCTGTGCTAGCAATGAGGGAGGCTCCATGGGTGTGGGACCCTCCTGGCCAGGTGTGGGATATAATCTCCTGGTGTGCCCGTTTGCTTAAAGCACAGTATTGGGGTGGTAGTTACCCGATTTTCCAGGTGTTGTGTGTCTCAGTTCCCCTGGCTAGGAAAAGGGATTCCCTTCCCCCTTGTGCTTCCCAGGTGAGGCGATGCCTTGTCCTGTTTCAGCTCTCACTGGTCGGGCTGCAACAGCTGACCTGCACCGATTGTCTGGCACTCCCCAGTGAGATGAACCCAGTACCTCAGTTGAAAATGCAGAAATCACCTGTCTTCTGTGTTGCTCGCGCTGGGAGCTGGAGACTGGAGCTGTTTCTATTCGGCCATCTTGCTCCGCCCCCCTACTATCATTATTATATGTGCAAGTAGTAAGAGCTGTTCTATAGGTCAGGAACCCAATAAGTTTTTTATGTCTGTAGCCTATCCTCTTCCTTGACTTCAGACATATGCAAACTTGTCTCTCTGATGTCTCAATTTGGATTTCTAATTGGTATTTCTAATTTTAATGCATCCAAAACCAATCAGTTCTTGTAACTTCTTTATTTACTCTAATTCCAGACAAACAGCATGTAAGTATTGAAAAATATAGCTCAAGTGATGGATTAGGCAGATACAGGTTTTGAGGGAAGTAAACTTTGAGCTTGTTCTTAACGTTAATAAAGTGATTGATAGAGATGAAGAAAAATAGAATCATTAGTTAACTTCCCAGGACAGCTTATTTATTCTCCTTCGTTGCCTGTTTCTGTCTCTGTCACAACTCTCTGAATTTTCCTTGAAGCGTATGTTATACAAACTATTTTCAGGATAAAGCTGAATTTTAGCACAATTATAAAAATACCTATTATGTTTTTAGCATTCTTGGAAGATAGACATCAGTGTAAATTTGTTCTGCTAAAAGAACTTTTTAAAATAAGCTCCTTCTAAGCTTTGTCATAAAGGTATCCCTTTCTTCTTTAGAATTGTATTATTGGGTCATTAGTACAACTAGATTTTCCATTTGATGGTAGGGCAAAATTATTTGTCACTTCTTTAAGCCAGTGTTTCTCAACTTTTAAAAAGCTTCTTAGAATCATCTAGAACGCTTTACAAAATGCCAATGCATTGCATCTCCTAGATGATATCCTGCAGTATGCTTTCCAACTTGATTCTGTTCTTTCTATCTCTTTCAGGCACCCCAATCATTCATAGGTTTGGTCTTTTTACATTATCCCAAGTTTCTTGGAGGTTTTGTTCATTCCTTTTCATTCTTTTTTCTTCATTCCTTTTCATTATTTTCTCTCTATTCTTGTTTGCCTGTCTCATTTCAGAAAGGTACTCTTCAAGCTCCTCCACTTGATATATTCTGGTATTGATACTTGTGAGTGCATTATGAAGTTTTTATGTTGCATTTCAGGTCCATCAGGTTGGTTATGTTTCTCTTTAAACTCCTATTGTGGCTATCAGCTCCTGTATTGTTTTACCTTGATCCTTAGCTTCTTTGTGTTGGGTTGAAACATGCTCCTTTAGCTCAGCCAAGTTAATTATTACCCACCTTCTAAAGCCTACTTCTTTCAATTCAGCAGTCTCAGCCTCAGCCCAGTTTTGTACTCTTGCTGGAGAGGCAGTGTGCTCATTTGAAGAATAAGCACTATAGCTTTTTGAGTTTTCAGTGTTTTTGTGTTGATTTTTTTCTCGTCTTTGTGGGCTTATCTACTTTCGATTTTTGAGGCTGCTGATCTTTGAACGGTTTTTGTGTGGGGTGTTTTTTTTTTTTTCTTTCTGTTTGTTTTTCTTCCAACAGGCCCCTCTTCTGTAGGGCTGCTGTGGGTTTTGGGGGGTCCACTGCAGACCCTAATCGCCCGGGTCTCTCCCACACCTGAAGGTATCACCAGTGGAGGTTACAACACAGTAAAGATGGCAGCCTGCTCCTTCCTCAGGGAGCTTTGTCCCAGAAGGGTACCAACCTGATGCCAGCTCAAACATTCCTGTAGGAGGTGTCTGGAGACTCTTGTTGGAGGTCACCCAGTCGGGAAGAACAGGATTAGGGACCTGCTTAAAGACACAGTCTGGCTGCCTCTTGGCGGGGTGACTACGCTGTACTGGAGAACCCTTTTCCTGCAGACCATTCAGACTCTCCAGAGCCAGCAGGCAGGAAAAGCTATGTCTGCTGAACGACGAAGACCTTCGCTGCTTCTCCCCACCAGAGGCTCACTCCCAGGGGGATCAGAGTTCTGTTGGGTAAAACCCTTGCTAGAGTTGCTGAAATTCCCCCAGGAAGGCCTTGCCTGGTGAGGAGGGATGGATTAGGGTCCCACTTAAAAAAGTAGTCTGGTCATGATTTGCCAGAGCAGCTGTGCTGTGCTGTGGGGAATTCTTCCCAATCTGGACCACCCAGACTTCCAGGAGCTGCAGGCCAGGATGGGTGACTCCAGCTGCAGAGATGGCAGCTGCCCTTGCCCCCTGGGAACTTGGTAGTCTCAGGCAGTCTCCAACTTCTTGCCACTTGGCGTCTGGAGTTCCAAGCCAATGGGTCTTAACTTGTGAGGAGCTCTGGGAATGGGGCCTGCTGAACGACCCTGCTTGGTTCCCTGGCTTCAGCCTCCTTTCTACGGGAATGGACGGATCTCCTGCCTCACTGGAATTCCCAGGACCGGAGTATGCAAAAACTCCTGTGTCTCCGTGTGTGCCAGATTAGGCGCTGACAGTCTGCACAGCTCTGTGCTTTTCACTCAAGGCCTTGGTGGCCTGAGCTTGAGGGGATCTTATTCGTGGGTTGCAAAGATCTGTGGGAAAAGCCTGGTTTCCCAGGCAGGGTCGCACAATCACTCACCACCTTTCTTGGCTGGAGCTGGGATCTCCCCTTGCTCCAGGCAGCTTGTGCTTCCAGGTGAGCTATTGCCCCACTCTGCTTTTGCTGACTGTCCATGGCTCACACGTATTGCGTAGTCAGTACCAAGCGAGAACCTGGATACCTCAGTCGAAGGTGTAGAATTCACTTTCTATTTTTATTCTTCTGTGTGAGAGCCGCAGTTCGCAGCTGCTTCTAATTTGACATCTTGGCCTGCCCCCTAATTTTTATTTTTTCTGAGAATTTGTAATTGCTTGTTGAAACTTTTGTATGATACCTGCTTTAAATGTCTTATCAGATAATTCTAGCATTTGCTCCATCTTGGTGTTGTCATCTATTGACTGTCTTTTCTCATTTTAGTGGAAATTTTTTCTTTTTCTACTTTATGTTATGATGAGTAATTTTGAAATGAGTTCTGTACATTTTCAGTATTGTGTTATGAAATTACAGTTTCTATTTACATCTTCTGTTTTAGTAGAAAGTCAGATTATTTGGGTTTAAAGCATATATCCTGGACCACTTTTGTGGGCTGTGGTTCAGATGTCAATTTAGTGCTTAAAAGTGCCACAATACTTTTCTGTTCTGCTTATGTGGTACCCAGAGGCATTTTCGAAACCTGGACAGTATTCCACATGATACTTTAATTTTCAGAGTTTTTACTTTATTGATTTTAGTTTCACCTATGAGTCTTTTGGGAGTATATGCAAGATTTCATACACAGATTTGAACATTTCCTTTCTTCTCCCCCACCATTCCATAATCTACCCCTTCTCCACTATTATCTAGCTGGGAAGAGGTGAGGTGCTGCCTTTTGCTATTATTTACTTAGTACAGGATGAGTTAGATGACATGGCTGTGCCCAAGAGTTTCTGCAGCACCCGGTGGTGAGTGGGAGGAATGTCACCTTGTTAGTACAGTACATAGAGAGAGTCAGCACCACAATTTGTAGACTCTACACCACAATTTCTACAAAACTTGGTGGGGAAGGGGCAGGATGAAGTTCCTTTTGTGGTATTTCTATGGAGCAGAAAGAGTATAGTCACAAGTTTTTCTGCAGGGACTTACTTCAGAATATTTACATACAAAGTCATGTAATCTATGGAAAGTGACTTTACAAATCCTGTGATGACGATTATTATTATGTTTTAGTGTAGTGGCATTAGCATCAGTAGGATGTTGGATAAAACTGGTGCAAGTGAGTATCCTTAGCTTGTTTCTGGGGGAAAGTTTTAACAATTCGCTATATTGTATAATGTGCTTAGTAATTTAAAAATATTATTTATCATTTAAAGAAGTCTGCTTCTATTTCTAGTTTATCAAGGGTTATATTAGTAATATATTCTAAATCTTATTAAGCATTTTTCACATCTGTTGGGTTACTTATGATTTTCTAATTCTCTTATCTAGTGAATAATACTGATTACTTTTTAAATGCAAATTTATTTTTGCATGTGTTGAATAAAACTTAGCTTTTTAAATGTGTTATCCTTTTAATATGTCACAGCACCATTTACTAATATTTTATTTAGGACTTTTGTTTCTATGTTTATGGGATACATTGGTCTGTAATTTCCTTTTTAGTAATTTCATTGTTGGGGTTTGATGTCATGGTTATGGTCACGACATAAAGTTTGTAAGTGTTGCCTGTTTTTCCATTTTCTGAAAGAATTTGTGTGAGATTGTTGTTGAATTTACTGGTGTAACCATCTGAGGCCAGATTCTTTATGTAAGATAGTTTTTAATAACGATTAAATTTGGTAGATTTGGTAGATTTAGAAATTATTTTTAAATTTTTTCTGCCAATTTCTTTTCATTTTAAGTTTTCAAATGTATTTGCATAAAGTTGTTCATAATATGCTTTTATTATTTTTAATGTTTCTGGGATATATAATTAACAATTGCGTCTTAAAATTCCTGATAATGGTAGCTTATGCCTTTTCACTGGTTTTTTTGTTAATCAGTCTTCTACATCAGTTTTATTGGTCTTTTAAAAATAACCATCTTGTGGCTTTACTTTTGATTCTGTATTTATTGTACTCACTGTCTATTGTTTTTTCCTTTATCTACTTTATTTAATTTGCTGGGTTTCTTTAGATTCTTAATTATATGCTTAGATACTTGATTTTTGGCCATTTTTTAATGTTAATTTTTTCCAGCTACATTGAAGTATAATTGACAAAAAAATTGTATATATTCAAAGTGTCCAATGTGATGTTTTGAGATACACACATATATACACATACGTTGTAGAATAATGCCACAATTAATCAAATTAGCATATCCATTATCTCATATAGTTTCCTTTTTGTGTGTATGTAATTAGAATAATTGAGATCTATTCTCTTGGCAAATTTCAAGTAAACAATACACTGTTGTTATTACAGTCACTTTGCTGTGCATTAGGTGTCCAGAATATATTCATTTTATAACTTCGAGTTTGTACCCTTTGACCAACATTTCATTTTTCTGATATCCTGACTCCTGGTAACCACCCTTCTACTCTGTTTCTAGGAGTTTGACTTTTTTAGACTATATATAAGTGAGATCATGCAAACTTTTTCTTTTTAAAGGCTGAAAAATAGTTATATATATATATATATATCACATTTTCTTTACCTGTTCATCCATTGGTGGCCACTTAGGTTGATTTCATATCTTGAGTGTTGTGAATAATGCTGCAATGAAAATGGAAGTACTGATAATCTCTTCAACATACTGATTTTATTTCCTTTGGATGTATAGCCAAAAGTGAAATTGCAGGATCATGCAGTAGTTCTATTTTTAATATTTTGAGGAGCCTCTATACTGTTTTCCATAATGGCTGTACCAATTTACATACCCACCAAAACATGTAAGAGCTTTCTTTTCTACACATCCTCGGCTACACAGGTTACCTTTGAGTTTTTTGATAATAATCCTTCTTAAAGATGATTATCTCTTTGTGGAGATATCTCCTTAAAAGTGATATCTCCTTATGGTTTTGATTTTCATTTACCTGATGATTAGTGATGCTGAGCGTTAGTTCATATACCTATTGGCCATACAAATGTCTTCTTTAGATAAATATCTTATTCAAGTACTTTGCCAACTGTTAGTTACGTGTTTCTTTTTATTGAGTTTATGAGTTCTTTGTATGTTTTGAAGATTAACCCTTATCAGGTATGTAGTTTGCAAATATTTTCTTTTATTCTGTAGGTTTGCCTTTTGTTTTGTTGATTGTGTCTTTTGCAGCACAGAAGCTTTTTATGTAGTCCCACTTGTTTAATTTTGCTTTTGTTGCCTGTGCTTGTGGTCTCAGATCCATGAAATTGTTTCCAAGACCAGTGTCATAGAGCTTTCCCCCTTTGTTTTCTTCTAGAAATCCTATGGTTTCAGGTCTTATGTTTAAGTCTTTACTTGATTTTGAGTTGATCTTTTTGTATGGTGTTAAGGATCTAATTTTATTCTTTTGCTTATGGATACTCAGGTTTCCCAAGACCATTTATTGAAGAGAGTATCATTTTTATATCATTCATTTTTGGTGATTTTGCAAAACATTTGTTGATAGTATATGTGTGGGTTTATTTCTAGGCTTTCTATTTTGTTCCATTTGTCTATGTATCTGCTATATCAGTACCATACTCTTTGATTATTATAGCTTTATAATATATTTGAAAGAAGAAACTGTATACCTGCAACTTTGTCCTTCTTACTCAGGCATGCTTTAGCTATTTGGAGTCTTTTGTGGCTCCATATGAATTTTAGGATTTTTTTTTTATTTCTGTGAAAAATGTCATTGAAATTTTGATAGGGATTGCATTGAATCTGTATATTACTTTCAGTAATGTTTTGACAGTATTAATTCTTTAGATTCATGACTATAGGATATCTTTTCGTTTATTTGTATCTACTGTTTCTTTTATCAGTATTTTATAGTTTTCAGTATACAGATCTTTCACCTTCTTGGTTAAATTTATTCCTAAATAAAGTTTTGATACTATAAGAAATGAGATTGTTTTCTTAATGTCTTTAGCAAATAGTTTGTTGTTAGTGCATGCACATGATTTTTGTATGTTAATTTTGTATTCTGAAACGTTACTGAATTATTAGTTCTAGCTTTTTTTTGGGGGGGGCAGCAGTCTTTAGAGCTTTCTATATATAAGAACATGTCATCCTCAAACAGAAACAATTTTGCTTCTTCTTTTCTGAATTGGATGCCTTTTGTTATTTTTTTTCTTGCCCAATTGCTCTGGCTAGAACTTCTAGTACTAGATTGAAGTGGCAAAGTGGGCATCTTTGTCTTGTTCCTGATCTTAAAGGAAAAGCTTTGAGTTTTTCACCATTGAGAATAATGTTAGTCTTGGGTTTTTCATACATGGCCTTTATTTTTGTTTGGAGGTACATTCTGTAGTTATGGGATACAATGATGTAAATATGTCATTCATCCTAAATTTGTTCATTCTGTTATTCAAGCTTTCCATATACTTACGTGGGTTTTGTTTGTTTATTCAATATGTTACAAGGACAATTGCATTAAAATCTAGAACTTGCAATGCGGATTTATTTGTTTCTTTGAATATTGCCTGATCTGCAAAATCAAAACAAAATAAGAAAGTTTAAAGAAGGTTATTTTCACCTCTTATTTTTTAAAAACCTTTTATTTTCAGTTTGAGGATACATATGAAGGTTTGTTACATAGGTAAACTTGTGTCACAGAGGTTTGTTGTAAAGATTATTTCATTACCCAGGCATTAAGCCCAGTACTCAACAGTTATATTTTCTACTGCTCTCCTTCCTTCCACCATCCACCCACAAGTAGACTGCAGTGTCTGCTGTTATCTTCTTTGTGTTCATAAGTTCTCATCATTTAGCTCCCACTTAAAAGTGAGGACATGTGGTATTTGATTTTCTGTTTCTGCATTAGTTTGCCAAGAATAATGATTTCCAGATCTATCCGTGTTTCTGCAAAAGACATGATCTCGTTCTTTCTTATGGCAGCATGGTATTTCATGGTGTATATACACCACATTTGCTTTATCCAATCTATCATTAATGGTCACTGAGGTTGATTCCATGTCTTTGGTATTGTGAATAGGGCTGCAGTGATTTATTCATGTGTATCTGTCTTTGTGGTAGAGTGATTTCGGTTCCTTTGGGAATATACCCAGTAATGGAATTGCTGGGTTGAATGGCAATTCTGCTTTTAGCTCTTTGAGGAATTGCCATACTGCTTTCCACAATGGTTGAACTAATTTATACTCCCACTGACAGTGTATTAGCATTTCTTTTTCTGCAACCTTGTCAGCATCTGTTATGTTTTGACTTTTTAACAATAGCCATTCTGACTGGTGTGAAACACTATCTCATTGTGGTTTTGATTTGCATTTCTATAATTATTAGTGATATTCAGCAATTTTTTTCTCAAATGCTTGTTGGCTGCATGTATGTCTTCTTTCGAAAATTATCTGTTCATGTCCTTTGCTGGCTTTTTAATGGGGTTGTTTGTTTTTTTCTTGTAAATTTGTTTAAGTTCCTTATAGATACTGGATGTTAAACCTTTGTCAGATGCATAGTTTGTAAAAATTTCCTTCCATTCTGTAGGTTGTCTATTCACTCTGTTGATAGTTTCCTTTGCTTTTGTTGCAATTGCTTTCTGGATCTTTGTCATGAAATCTTTGCCCATTCTTATGTGCAGAATGATATTGCCTAGGTTGTCTTCAAGGGCTTTTATAATTTGGATTTTACATAGAAGTCTTTATTCCATCTTGAGTTGATTTTTGTATATGGTATAAGGAACGAGTCCAGCTTCAATCTTCTGCATATAGCTAACCAGTTATCCCAGCACTATTTATTGAATAGGGATTCAATTGAGTGGGGAAGGGATTCATTCCCTATTGCATGTTTTTGTCAGGTTTGTTAAAGATCAGATGGTTGTAGATGTGCAGCCTTATTTCTGGGTGCTCTATTCTGTTCTGTTTGTTTATGTGCCTGTTTTTGTACTAGTATCACACTGTTTTGGTTATTGTAGCCCTGTAGTATAGTTTGAATTTGGGTAGTGTAATAACTCCAGCTTTGTTGTTTTTGCTTAGAATTGCCTTGGCTATTTGAATTCTTTTTTGGTTTCATGTGAATTTTAAAATATTTTTTTTCTAGTTCAATGAAGAAAGTCATTGGTAGTTTGATAGGAAAAGCATTAAATCTGTAGATTGCTTTGGGCAGTATGGCCATGTTAATGATATTGATTCTTCCTATCCATGAGCATAGGATGCATTTTCATTTGTTTGTGTCTTCTCTGATTTCTGTGAGCAGTGTTTTGTAATTCTCATTGTAGAGATATTTCACCTCCCTGGTTAGCTGTACTCCTCGGTATTTTATTCTTTTTGTGGCAATTGTGAATAAGATTATCTTTTTGATTTGGCTCTCAGTTTGCCTGTTGTTGGTGTATGGGAAAGGTAGTGATTTTTGTATATTGATTTCATATCCTGAAAGTTTTGGTGTAGTTGTTTATTAGCTGAAGGAGCTTTTGGGCTGACACTATGGGGTTTTCTAGATCCAGAATCATATAATTTGCAAACAGAGATAGTTTGACTTCCTCTCTGTTCCTTTTGAATACCCTTTATTTTTTTCTCTTGCCTGATTGCTCTGACTAGGACTTTCAATACGATGTTGAATAGGAGTTCGACTCTTAAAGTTACTCTTTTCAAAATCATTCTTCCACTTCCTTTCATTTTCATAATACAAATAATAATGGAATTTTTATATGTGTAAAATGTAATTCAATTATAAAAGATACAAATTTTGTTTATCGTTGTTATCGTCCCCATATCTTTTCAGAACTTTAAAATTTTAATTTGTTAGCATTTCGATTCTAAGTATATGATTCTATCATTCCACTTAAGTTGTTTGTAATCTAATAATTAAAGATTTTAAATTATACAGTAGGCAGTGTCATGTAAAACTAAATGCCTCCTCATGGAGATTATGTTAAACAAGGGCTAAATGATGGTTTTTGAGGGTACTGTGAAGCATTTTCTTGTATAGAAGCATTCTAGA
This sequence comes from Piliocolobus tephrosceles, assembly GCF_002776525.5. NCBI lineage: Eukaryota > Metazoa > Chordata > Mammalia > Primates > Cercopithecidae > Piliocolobus > Piliocolobus tephrosceles. The sequence goes on along the minus strand of NC_045436.1, from coordinate 77,627,626 downwards.
TATTGATATTTTCATTTGTTTTAAGCATAGAAATAACATACCTTCGACATTTATACAAAGAACATTCACACAGATTTTACTTAATTATTCCATTACTGGAAAAGAGAAATCTAGAAGTTCAAGTATTAAAATGAAGTGAAGGAATTTTAAGAGTTTCTTATTTTCCTCATTTCCAAGAATTCTGTAATTGGGCAACTTATTAGTAATTAAGATTCTTTTAAATTTATAAGAGTAACACATGATCATTGAAGAAATTTTTGAAGATAGAAAAATGTGAAGGATACAAAAGCAGACACATATTCCAATAGAACAAATAGAGAGCCCAGAAAGAAATCTGGATAGCTACAACTGTCTGATTTTTGACAAAATCAAGCAATGGAGACAGGACTTAGTATTCAATAAATGCTGCTGAGATAACTGGCTAGCCATATGTAGAAGATTGAAGCTGGGCTTCTTCCTTACACCATATACAAAATATAACTCAGAATGTATAAAAGACTTAAATGTAAAACCCAAGACTGTAAAAACCCTTGAAGACAACCTAGAGAATACTATTCTGGACATAGGAGTAGGCAAAGATTTCATGACAAAGATACTGAAAGCAATTACAACAAAAGCAAAAATTGATAAGAGGGATCTAATTATACTTAAGAGGTTCTGCATGGCAAAGGAAACTATCAACAGAGTGAACAGACAGCCTACAGAATGGGAGGAAATTTTTATAAACTATGCATCTGACAAAGGTCTAATATCCAGCATCTATAAGGAACTTAAAAAAATTTACAAGAGAAAAATAAAACCCCATTTAAAAGTAGACAAAGGAAGCGAACAGACACTTTTTCAAAGAAGACATACATACAGCTGACAATCACATGAAACAGAGCTCAACATCAGTGATCATTAGAGAAACGTAAATTGAAACCACAGTGAGATAATATATCACACCAGTCAGAAAGGCTGTTATGAAAAAGTCAAAAAATAACAGATGCTGACAAGGTTGCAGAGAAAAAAGAATGCCAATACACTGTTAGTGGGAGTGTAAATTAGTTCAACTATTGTGGAAGACAAGGTGGTGATTTTTCAAAGACCTAAAAACAGAAATACCATTCAACTCAGCAATCCCATTACTCAGTGTATATCCAGAGGAATATAAATCATTCTATTATAAAGACACATGTATGCACATGTTCATTGCAGCACTATTCACAATAGCAAAGACATGGAATCATCCTAAATGTTCATCAGTGATAGACTGGATAAAAAATGGGTACGTACATACCATGTGAATACTATGCAATTATAAAAAAGAATGAGATCATGTCCTTTGTAGGAACATGGATGGAGCTGGAGGCCATTATTCTTAGCCAACTATTGCAGGAACAGAAAACCAAATACTGCATATTTTCACTCATAAGTGGTAGCTAAATGATGAGAACACATAGACACATAGAGGTGAACAATACACACTGGGGCTTATTGAAAGGTGGAGGGTGGGAGGAGGGAGAAGATCAGGAATAGTAACTAATGGATGCTAGGCTTAATACCTGGGTGATGAAATATTAGTGCAACAAACCCCCATGACACAGCTTTACCTATATAACAATCCTGCACATGTACCCAGAACTTAAAATAAAAGTTAAATAAAGAAAAGCAGAAGGAAAACAATAAGTTTACATAGTCCTACCATCTAACAGTAGCAACTATTAATGTTTTAGTGAATTTTTCTCTCCTTTTTTTCACTTTTTTTTCTTTTCTATTGCACTTTAAATTCTAGAGTACATGTGCACAACGTGCAGGTTTGTTACATATGTATACAGGTGCCATGTTGGTGTGCTGCACCCATTAACTCGTCATTTACATTAGGTACATCTCCTAATGCTATCCCTCCCCACTGCCCCCATCCCAAAACAGGCCCCGGTGTGTGATGTTCCCCTTCCTGTGTCCAAGTGATCTCACTGTTCAGTTCCCACCTACGAGTGAGAACATGCGGTGTTTGGTTTTGTGTTCTTGTGATAGTTTGCTGAGAATGATGGTTTCCAGCTGCATCCATGTCCCTATAAAGGACTCAAACTCATCCTTTTTTATGGCTGCATAGTATTCTGTGGTATATATGTGCCACATTTTCTTAATCCAGTCCGTCATTGGTGGACATTTGGGTTGGTTCCAAGTCTTTGCTATTGTGAATAGTGCCACAATAAACATACATATGCATGTGTCTTTATAACAGCATGATTTATAATCTTTTGGATATATACCCAGTAATGGGATAGCTGGGTCAAATGGTATTTCTAGTTCTAGATCCTTGAGGAATCACCACACTGTCTTGCACAATGGTTGAACTGGTTTACAGTCCCACCAACAGTATAAAAGTGTCCCTATTTCTCCACATCCTCTCCAGCACCTGTTGTTTCCTGACTTTTTAATGACTGCCATTCTAACTGGTGTGAGATGGTATCTCATTGTGATTTTGATTTGCATTTCTCTGATGGCCAGTGATGATGAACATTTTTTCAGGTATCTGTTGGCTGCATAAATGTCTTCTTTTGAGAAGTGTCTGTTCATATCCTTTGCCCACTTTTTGATGGGGTTGTTTTTCTCTTGTAAATTTGTTTGAGTTTTTTGTAGGTTCTGGATATTAGCCCTTTGTCATATGAGTAGATTGCAAAAATTTTCTCCCATTTTGTAGGTTGCCTGTTCACTCTGATGGTAGTTTCTTTTGTTGTGCAGAAGCTCTTTAGTTTAATCATATCCCATTTGTCAATTTTGGCTTTTGTTGCCGTTGCTTTTGGTGTTTTAGACATGACGTCCTTGCCCGTGCCTATGTCCTGAATGGTATTGCCTAGGTTTTCTTCTAGGGTTTTTATGGTTTTAGGTCTAACATTTAAGTCTCTAAACCATCTTGAATTAATTTTTGTATAAGGTGTAAGGAAGGGATCCAGTTTCAGCTTTCTCCTTATGGCTAGCCAATTTTCCCAGCACCATTGATTAAATAGGGAATCCTTTCCCCATTTCTTGTTTCTCTCAGGTTTGTCAAAGATCAGATTCTTGTAGATGTGTGGTATTATTTTTTAGGGCTCTGTTCTGTTCCATTGATTTGTATCTCTGTTTTGGCGCCAGTACCATGCTGTTCTGGTTACTGTAGCCTTGTAGTATAGTTTGAAGTCAGGTAGCATGATACCTCCAGCTTTATTCTTTTGGCTTAGGACTGTCTTGGCAATGCAGGTTCTTTTTTGGTTCCATATGAAATTTAAAGTAGTTTTTTCCAATTCTGTGAAGAAAGTCATTGGTAGCTTGATGGGGATGGCATTGAATCTGTAAATGACCTTGGGCAGTATGGCCATTTTCACGATATTGATTCTTCCTATCCAGGAGCATGGAATGTTCTTCCATTTGTTTGTGTCCTCTTTTATTTCACTGAGCAGTGGTTTGTAGTTCTCCTTGAAGAGGTCCTTTACATCCCTTGTAAGTTGGATTCCTAGGTATTTTATTCTCTTTGAAGCAATTGTTAATGGGAGTTCACTCATGATTTGGCTCTCTGCTTGTCTGTTATTGGTGTATAAGAATGCTAGTGACTTTTGCACATTGATTTTGTATCTTGAGACTTTACCAAAGTTGCTTATCAGCTTAAGGAGATTTTGGGCTGAAACGATGGGGGTTTCTAAATATACAATCATGTCATCTGCAAACAGGGACAATTTGACTTCCTCTTTTCCTAATTGTATACCCTTTATTTCTTTCTCCTGCTTGATTGCCCTGGCCAGAACTTCCAACACTATGTTGAATAGGAGTGGTGAGAGAGGGCATCCCTGTCTTGTGCTAGTTTTCAAGGGGAATGCTTCCAGTTTTTGCATATTCAGTATGATATTGGCTGTGGGTTTGTCATAAATAGCTCTTATTATTTTGAGATATGTTCCATCCATACCAAATTTATTGAGAGTTTTTATCATGAAGGGCTGTTGAATTTTGTCAAAAGCCTTTCCTGCATCTGTTGAGATAATCATGTGGTTCTTCTCTTTGGTTCTGTTTATATGCTGGATTACATTTATTGATTTGCATATGTTGAACCAGCCTTGCATCCCAGGGATGAAGTCCACTTGATCATGGTGGATAAGCTTTTTGATGTGCTGCTGGACTTGGTTTGCCAGTATTTTATTGAGGATTTTTGCATCAATGTTCATCAGGGATATTGGTCTAAATTTCTCCTTTTTGTGTGTGTGTCTCTACCAGGCTTTGGTATCAGGATGATGTTGGCCTCATAAAATTAGTTAGGGAGCATTCCCTCTTTTTCTGTTGATTGAAATAATTTCAGAAGGAATGGTACCAGCTCCTCCTTGTACCTCTGGTAGAATTCGACTGTGAATCCATCTGTTCCTGGACTTTTTTTGGTTGGTAGGCTATTAATTATTCCCTCAATTTCAGAGCCTGTTATTGGTCTATTCAGGGATTCAACTTCTTCCTGATTGAGTCTTGGGAGAGTGTATATGTGTGTCCAGGAATTTATCCATTTCTTCTAGTTTTCTAGTTTATTTGCATATTGTTTATAGTATTCTCTGATGGTAGTTTGTATTTCTGTGGGGTCGGTGGTGATATCCCCTTTATCATTTTTTATTGCATCTGTTTGATTCTTCTCTGTTTTCTTCTTTATTAGTCTTGCTAGCAGTCCATCAATTTTGTAGATCTTTTCAAAAAACCAACTCCGGGATTCATTGACTTTTTGAAGGGTATTTTTGTGTCTCTAACTCCTTCAGTTCTGCTCTGATCTTAGTTATTTCTTGCCTTCTGCTAGCTTTTGAATGTGTTTGCCCTTGCTTCTCTAGTTCTTTCAATTGTGATGTTAGGGTGTCAATGTTAGATCTTTCCTGCTTTCTCCTGTGGGCATTTAGTGTTATAAATTTCCCTCTATACACTGCTTTAAATGTGTCCCAGAGATTCTGGTATGTTGTATCTTTGTTCTCATTGGTTTCAAAGAACATCTTTATTTCTGCCTTCATTTCGTTATGTACCCAGTAGTCATTCAGGAGCAGGTTGTTCAGTTTCCATGTAGTTGAGTGATTTTGATTGAGTTTCTTAATCCTGAGTTCTAGTTTGATTACACTGTGGTCTGAGAGACAGTTTGTTATAATTTCTATTCTTGTACATTTGCTGAGGACTGCTTTACTTCTAAGTATGTGGTCAATTTTGGAATTATTGTGATGTAGTACTAAGAAGAATGTATATTCTGTTGATGTGGTGTGGAGAGTTCTGTAGATGTCTATTAGGTCCGCTTGATGCAGAATTGAGTTCAATTCCTGGATATCCTTGTTAACTTTCTGTCTTGTTGATCTGTCTACTGTTGATAATGGGGTGTTAAAGTCTCCCATTATTATTGTGTGGGAGTCTAAGTCTCTTTTTAAGTCTTTAAGGACTTGCTTTATGAATCTAGGTACTCTTGTATTGGTTGCCTATATATTTAGGATAGTTAGCTCTTCCTGTTGAATTGATCCCTTTATCATTATGTAATGGCCTTCTTTGTCTCTTTTGATCTTTGTTGGTTTAAAGTCTGTTTTATCAGAGACTAAGTTTGCAACCCCTGCCTTTTTTTGTTTTCCATTTGCTTGATAGATCTTCCCCCATCCCTTTATTTTGAGCCTATGTGTGTCTCTGCACGTGAGATGCATCTCCTGGATACCACAAATTCATGGGTCTTGACTCCTTATCCAATTTGCCAGTCTGTGTCTTTTAATTGGAGCATTTATCCCATTTACATTTAAGGTTAATATTGTTATGTGTGAAGTTGATCCTGCCATTATGATGTTAGCTGGTTATTTTGCTCATTAGTTGCTGCACTTTCTTCCTAGCATCGATGGTCTTTACATTTTGGCATGTTTTGCAGTGGCTGGTACCAGTTGTTCCTTTCCATGTTTAGTTTTTCCTTCAGGAGCTCTTGTAGGACAGGCCTCGTGGTGACAAATTCTCTCAGCATTTGCTTGTCTGTAAAGGATTTTATTTCTCCTTCACTTATGAAACTTAGTTTGGCTGGATATGGAATTCTGAGTTGAAAATTCTTTCCTTTAAGAATGTTGAATATTGGCCCCCACTATCTTCTGGATTATAGGATTTCTGCAGAGAGATCCGCTATTAGTCTGATGTCTTCCCTTTATGGGTAACCCGACCTTTCTCTCGGGCTGCCCTTAGTATTTTTTCCTTCATTTCAACTTTAGTGAATCTGACAATTATGTATCTTGGACTTGTTCTTCTTGAGGAGTATCTTTGTGGCATTCTCTCTATTTCCTGAATTTGAATGTTGGCCTGCATTGCTATGTTGGGGAAACTCTCCTGGATAATATCCTGCAGAGTGTTTTCTAACTTGGTTCCATTCTCCCTGTCACTTTCAAGTACACCAGTCAGACATAGATTTGGTCTTTTCACATAGTCCCATATTTCTTGGAGTCTTTGTTCATTTCTTTTTACTCTTTTTTCTCTAAACTTCTCTTCTTGCTTCATTTCATTCATTTGATCTTCAACCACTGATACCCTTTCTTCCAGTTGATTGAGTTGGTTACTGACGCTTGTGCATTTGTCACGTAGTTCTCATGTCATGGTTTTCATCTCTATCAGTTAGTTTATGGACTTCTTTGCATTTGTTATTCTAGTTAGCCATTCATCAAATCTTTTTTCAAGGTTTTTTGTTTATTTGTGCTGGGTTTGTAATTCCTCCTTTAGCTCGGAGAAGTTTGATTGTCTGAAGTCTTCTTCTCTCAGCTCATCAAAGTCATTCTCTGTCCAGCTTTGTTCCATTGCTGGTGATGAGCTGTGTTCCTTTGGAGGGGGAGAGGTGCTCTGATTTTTAGAATTTCCTGCTTTTCTGTACTGCTTTTTTCCCATCTTTGTGGTTTTATCTACCGTTGGTCTTTGATGATGGTGATGTACAGATGGGGTTTTAGTGTGGATATTCTTTCTGTTTGTTATTTTTCCTTCTAACAGTCAGGACCCTCAGCTGCAGGTCTGTTGGAGTTTGCTCGAGGTCCACTCCATACCCTGTTTGACTGGGTATCAGCAGCAGAGGCTGCAGAAGATAGAATATTGCAGAACTGCAAATGTTGCTGTCTGATTGTTCCTCTGGAAACCTTGTCTCAGAGGTGTACCTACTTGGGGGTCAGGAACCCACTTGAGCAGACAATCTGTCTGTTCTCAAATCTCAAACTCGGTGCTGGGAAAACCACTACTCTCTTCAAAGCTGTCAGACAGGGACATTTACATCTTCAGAGGTTTCTGCTGCCTTTTGTTTGACTATGCCTTGTCCCTAGAGGTGGAGTCTACAGAGGCAAGCAGGCCTCCTTGTGCTTCGGTGGGCTCCACTCAGTTTGAGCTTCTCGGCCGCTTTGTTTACCTACTTAAGCCTCAGCAATGGCGGGCACCTATCCCCCAGCCTTGCTGCCACCTTGCAGTTAGATCTCAGACTGCTGTGCTAGCAATGGGGGAGGCTCCGTGGGCGTGGGACCCTCTGAGCCAGGCGTGGTGTGTAATCTCCTGGTGTGCTGTTTGCTAAGACCCTTGGTAAAGTACAGTATTAGGGTGGGAGTGACCTGATTTTCCAGGTGTTGTGTGTAATGGTTTCCCTTGGCTAGGAAAGGGAATTCCCTTCCCGCTTGCACTTCCCAGGTGAGGCAATGCCTGACCCTGCTTTGGCTCTCACTTGTTGGGCTGTACCCACTGTTCTGCACCCACTGTCCGACACACTCTAGAGAGATGAACTTGGTACCTCAGTTTGAAATGAGAAATCACTCCTCTTCTGTGTCGCTCACGCTGGGAGCTGGAGGCTGGAGGTGTTCCTATTCAGCCGTCTTGGTGCGGATCCCTGAATTTTTCTTTCATTGTAGTAATGTGAAAATATCTTTTTTTGTAGTTTTTCTTCAGTTAAGACTATCCTATAAACATTTTATGCTATAAACCATTTTCATTAACATTATTTAACTTTTACAAAATGCAGAAATTATTTGATGTGAGATTTGCATTCATAAAGATTTCCCATAATTTAATGCTCAATTAAATTAATCATTACATTTATGTAGGAATAAATATATAGTGATGGGTGTATTTAAATTCAGCAGCCATCCATTATAACTTAAGAATAGAGTAGTAACATAGATTTTTGAGCCATATCTCCCACAGGTTTAATTTTTTAAGTTTTCTATCATCCTTACCTACTTATGTAATGCTTTTTGCAAATTAAACATCTGCAGCAACTGCCGTTGTTTACGTTTGACACGGTTTACTTGGGATTTTTCTCTTATTTTCCATTTGTGTTCTAAATTATATAGGCATCCTTAAGGGGTAGTTGACATGTTTGCTTCTGTTTGTATGTAGTAGGTTTCATTCCTTCTAGACATAAAATTTTATATTAATTCTATGTTTCTTCATTTGGGTTAGTTATGGTGATTACCATAATTCTGTCTCTCTTGCCACAGTGATTGGTTCAGGTGGAATAGGAGCTATGTTGACCCAGAGAATAACCCAAGACTGTGTTCTATGTTTGGAGAAAGAGCTTGATTTTTTTCTGAATTGTGTAACATATGGATATAAGGCTGCATCCATTATACTATGATGAGGAAAGCCTGCCTACAGGAGATGACACTTGGAAGGAAATTGGGCTTAGAGACTCAGAGAAAAAAGGAATTTAAAAACTTTTAAAGTCACATCTGAAGCCTCTTTCCTTTCTTCTAAAGCAGGGATGTTTAGCCTTGTGTTTACATTTGATGTTATCTAGGAACATGTGAAATTATATTTTAAAGTACCCAAGACCACTTAAATAATTTATGGGGAGGATATATTGGGATACTGGCAAGGATATTATTTTATAAACCTCTCCAGGTGATCCCAGCAGACAGGACTAAGAACCATTGCTCTAGGGTTTTCCATAATATGAGCTCATAACTTACTGTATTATTTAAGTCCATTTGTTTCTTTGTCTGTTTTATGCAACCAAAAGAAATCTCACTGATAGACAAGAAAAGGGGATTTTATTAGAAGAACTTAGGAAAGAAAGCATCACTACAGAATTCTTATATCAGCATGTAAAATCTAGGTCTAGGATTTATTAAAAATTCTAGTAGCTATTAAGTTCAATTAAGTTCAATTATTAAGTCCAATTTCAAAATTGGGAAAAAAAGGGAGTCGTGCAAACCATTGCTATGAGATAAATACATGTCAAGCCATATTGCAGAAGGAATAATTATGACTTTATAAAAGGACTCATTTCTTATTGGCTAATGAATGGAGTTTATACAGAATCGACATACATGCTCCATGCTCTTTTCAGTTGCACAGGCGATACTTTGTCATAAATTTTACTTTATCTCTTGAAAGTTTATGTAACATCAGTGTTGATTTATAATCTTTTCCTCTTTATAGACTGCCTTTTTGTTTCCTTTGTCATGTTTTAGGTGTAGATTAGGCAGTTTAAAGGTAATATCTTAGCAACAAGCCCTGTTTTTACATTTTACTGGCACAATGGTAGATTCTTTTATTATTATTATTACTGTGTCATCACTATCATACTTTATTGCAACTGCTTGACCCTATATCTAGACTGAATTTTCTTTCTGGGTTATACCTTGAGCTCACAATTATTGTGATTCTTGAAAGAAATACTGTATTCTTATGTTCTCTTTGAGCTGTGTGATTTTATTTAACATTTGGTCATATTTATTTTAAAACCTTAGAGAATGGTTGAAAATCATAAAATTGAGACTGCAAGTGATAGATCAAATATTCTTGCTACTTTTTGAATATTTTTGCTTGGCACTGTCACTTCAATAATTTTTAAAACAAATTTAGAAATCCATTTCTTACTCTTTCTCTGAGCTGCTTTTGCTCACTAGCCTCAGGCTGAGAGTTATTGTTGAGACCCCAGTCTCTGAATCAGGCTACCAGTATTTGGAAATTTGTGCAAGTTTCCTGAATTGACATAAATTTAGATCAAGCAAGATTTCAGTTTAGACATGTAAACTAGTAGGGACAGTGACAACTGAAGATCATATTGAGCATTTGAATATGCTTAATATTAAAATAAGCTGACAGCTGAAAAGCATGGTTAAGACTGAGTAGAGCAGTTAATTGGGAATCCTGAGATAAATGAACTGAGGAGGGAAAAGTTGAACCCATCAGAAATGATCATAAGAAATGGGAGTTGCTGAAAGGCAAAGTTACAGCCAAAGTAGACAGAAGGAATTTCTTACCTTAGAAAGGACATTTTCTTCTATTTTTGAAACTAGGAGGCAGAAGCAGTTGCTTTTGTTTGAATAACCTATATTCAGAATAGTTACAATGGGAGATTGTACTACATTGCATTTTTTCATAGATGAATGTTGTGAGGAAAATTGTAATATTTTAATATAAGAATTTAACACCTTAAGTTTCATTTGATATAAGGTGATGTATAAATAAATATTAAACAAAGTTATTTGTGAGTCATATATATTACAAAAAAGGCATGTGAAAAGTGAATTTCAAAAATGAATTCACATTTGGAACTGGATTCATTCCTACCACAAATCTAGAATATGGTTCATTTTTCATAGTTACATAGGCCAAACTTACAAATCTAGATTTCTGCAAAGTACCTTCTACTTTGTTTCAAAACACATAGACCTTTATAGTCTGTATAATTGAATAGCTACTTTGTTGTTATTGGCACAGGAAGAAAACATATTTTAATTTTCCTCTGTTACATTCTGTTTCATACTCCATTGACTTTTATCCTTTCTGTTCCTGATACTAGGGCCCATTATCTTTGCTTTCCAAGTTTGTAAATAATAGATTTTAGGGGACTCAGACAAATGTAACCCAGGTGTGCTAGAGATTGCCACCTGTTTACCTCAACATCCATTCTTTCCCTTCTTCTTATTGGCAGAACCTCTGAATCTTCTGATGTAATAATGTACCATTTGTAACTACATACAGTTGCAGACCAAGTTTTGGCCAGTGAAAGGTAATTTTAATTTACTTAGTAACTCTGAACCTGGTTTTCTCTTTAGTAAAATAGTCTCCTTCCTTACATCTTGCTGACAGCAGTGAGTTTTTTTACTCTGAGAAATTTCTTGAAAATTGAGGTGAGTTTTCTTTTCCATTATTTAGACAATGAGGACAAAGGCCTCACCTAGATCCTTGCAAAGCACTGAATTGGAAGAGCTTAGATCCCTTATAACTTCTAGGAGTGTTATGTCAGCCCCAAATTGCCTACCTCTGGAATTATTTTAAATGAAAGAGGAATAAACTTCTATTTTATTTAAGCCACTGCATTTTGTATTTCTATATTTAATGAAATCTATATTTTGATTACCAAATGTTTCAATGTGAGTCATATTTTAGTCAAAGTGCTTCAGTTCAAAAATATCATTTTGATCCTTTTTTTGGGTCTTTTTTTTGTGTGGTTCCAAATGAATAGTCCATTATAATTCTTTATATAATCTCACTCATCCTCCTACTCCCAGAATAATTCTCTCTTCCACCAACACCCTCCGTATAGCACTTAGGATACAGGCTATGCAGTACCCCTGCTACATGGGACCTAATGAGGAATGTAGTTAGTTTTCCTCCTTAACTGGAAGAAGCTAAGCAGGTGGTATCTGAATGTTATGGTCAAAGGAGAAGGGTAAGGCTGAGGACTTCCAGACATGAATAATTTGATCTTTACATCAGTTATCTTTTTAATTTAATTCTCTGTTGAATACTCATCTCTTTCTATTGTTGGTGGATTGGTTCTGGTTCTTGATTTTGGCATACAAAAGAATTTGAGAGCGAGTCCAAAGTAGAAGTAGGCAAAGAAGTTTATTGAAGAGTGAAAGTACACTCTGAGAGGCAGAGTGGGCTGCTCAAAGCAGGTGACAGCCCCTACTGCCTTAGGGGGATTCCCTTTATGGGAGCTGTACATACATATTCATAAAATACTGGTGAGAACAAATATGCAAAGGCAGCCCTGTGGTTGGTGTGTGTGCTCAGCATCTACATACCCTAACACACATCACCGGTATCATTAGCATATGCAATTTCCACCTAGGGTTTTTTTTGTTTGTTTGTTTGTTTTTTTTTTTTAGCTATTAAATGAGGAAAAGGTCACTATAAGGTAAAGCTTAACCTTAAGCTTAGACTTCTAGGAGAAGTCCCTATCTCTCCCAAAACAGGAATTTGTAGCTGATGGCTTATTCGGTCTTTGGTGCTGATTGGAGATTAGGGAAGCGATAACATAAATAAGACATTTTGTTCTCTTTCTTGGGCCGTATAGGGTGTTAGGAACTTGTAACCGTCTGGCAATAGACTGTTATTCTGTAGGACTGCTTATCTTGCAAAAGAATTAGTGCTGATGCATGAGAGTGCAAGTGATGCGAAAGGAGCTCACAGGGCTTCACACAAGGGGACAAATCAGTTTGGACTCCTGACCTTGCTTATTTGGCCTCATTTTTTCATCTTCTCAAAAATGGACTTACTGTTCTAAGGGTACCTTGCCCAATTTTTACACTGAATAAATGACCAAGTTGGAGCTTGAACTTGAATTTATCTGATTCTAAAACCTATGATTATACCTCTATATTTTACTGCACAAAGATTATAATAGGGTGTGATAAGTACGATGGTAGAGAAAATTTTAGAGAAAAGTAGATACCTGAGTGGGAGTTATGTCGATGACTTCTGGCAGTGAGGGGCACTGGAGTGGAATACCATGGGAATACGAAGGTAGTTCAGGATGAGGAAACCTCTACTGCATAACAGATAGCCAGCAATGGGGGATTGTCTGATTTACTGAAAAAGACAGACGTAATGGTTTCTGACTTCATGGAGTTTAAACATTTTTCTGGTTTTGTAATTACATTTATTGTTCTTTCCATTCAAATGAAATATTGTTGTATTATAGTTAAATTTTTTCTTCCTTTAGAGATTTAGGTAATTCCAATCCAGAAAATTCATCTTCTTCTTCAAAAAACAAGACTAGAAATGGAGTGCATGCAAATTTTTACATTATTTTTCTATATTTTCTTTAACATTTTTTTCTACTTACAGTAAGAAAATGAATAAGAGCAAGATATATTTTTGGCTTTCAGATAGGACTGAAAGAAATACCTAAGCAAATATAAAAAGACCCCAAAAAGCAATAAATTAGTAATTTTCATAAAATAACAACATACTATTTACTTATCAATTGTTCTTACTATTTAGATATGTCATTTCTATTTTAGTTACCTGCTTTGATAAATAAAGCTTTACTTCTTAAGCATGCACTAGGGAGAATATATGAAAAATTAGCGATATTCCTGTTCTCAAAATGTCTGTAATGCAAAGTTCTCTCATAACCTTTATAGCAGTGAGAATTTGGCATGTGTTTTTAGCTTCCAGCTGATTGAGTTTCTCACATTTTTCTTTTATAAAAATCTATTTATTTACTTATTTTTAAGAACTTATGTTCTTATACAGATAAACTTTTAATGATCACAAAGTGAGATTAAGTAATAAACTATTTTTTGACATTTAAGTAGGTTTTGCTTATTAAAAGTTACTCTAGCAAAGTAATGCATTTACATAATTTAGTATGTCTAATAGTTGTAAAAGTCTTTTTATAAAATCAGCCAACCACTGTTCTGCTCTCTCTCAGCTTTCAATTTTTAGAGACAATAATTTCTAGCAGTTTTTGGTTTCTGTTTTCCTACCAATATATTTCTAAATTATATGCCTATCATACTAATTCCTAATTTTTTTCAAGAGTCAGTATTGTGTACTGGACTTATTTCTATGAAAAATGTGACTTTTGATTGGTTTTTATATATTAATCTGTTTATATAGTTTGTACATGTGCTGGTGTATGTTTCGTGTCTTGTCATAAGTTTTTTCACTCTCAAAAATTGATATGTAGTAGTTGTACATATTTTGGGGGCATACATGCTATTTATTTTGATACCTGTATATAATGTATAATGATAAAATTAGGGTAATTGGGATATCTGTCACTTCAGACATTTACCTTTCTTTGTTTGTGGAACATTATAAGTCTTCTTTTAGCTGTTTTGAAATATATAATAAATTATTAACTATAATTCCTTACTGTATTATTGAATATTAGACTTTATTCCTTCTATCTAGCTACATTTTTGTACCCCTTCACCAACTTCTCTTCAGTTTTCTTAACTTTGTATTAAATGTGAGTTGTCTTTTAAGCTGATTTTATCATTCCTATTTGGATTTTTAAATAATAAATAATTTTTTTAAAAATTTATGTAACATTTAGAAGTTCTGGCCTCCAAAAGAATCATAAGGACTTGTTCTTTTGCTAGCATGCTTTTCACTCTTTTACAAAATAATTAAAAAAAAATAATTTTTAAAAATTTGTTGTTGGCAAGTCTTGTGAGTGGTAATGCTCTATTTTGTTTTCTAGTTTTTGACATGATAACATTTTTACAGGCCCTTTTAAGATACCTTCACCCATCAATCTCTCTCCTAGTGGTCTTTTCATGGTAATCATGGTAGACCTGATTTTTGCCACGTTTCTTCATTTTGTGGGAAACATTCAGGATTATCATGGTAACTCACAGGATCTCTGTGACTAGTTCTTGGTTTGAGAAGCTTAGAAAAAAGTTAGCTAGAAACAGATTGCTCTTTTGAGAATTATGCCACCAATCTGGAAAAATTGGTTGCTTTTAATAGCTCCTTATTTCTTTAATTTTCCTTTTATCTTCTAATGGTTTTCAAATTAATTAGATTTCTGAAAATTTTATCTTCCAACTCTTTTTGAGGGAGGGCAAGCCTTGCTTAAACTACTTTTAATAACAAAACACCAAATCTCCTATCATGTAGCTAACTAACGGTTAATACCTCACATCATTATCATTTTTGTACTGAGAAAATGTTATATGTCACTCTCTTAGGATTTTTCAAGACTTATATATTAACTATAGTCACCACGTTATATGATAGATCCTTTGAACTTTTCCTACTGTGTAAATGAAATTTTGCAGCATTTGACCAGCACCTCCCCAAAACTCTTTCCTCCAAACTTTTTCCATTACTACCAGCCATTGGTAATCACATTTCTACTCTCTATTTCTATAAGATCAAGTTTTTCAATTCCACATGTTAGTGAGATCATACAGTATTTGTATTTCTGTGCCTGGCTTATTTTGTGTAACGTGTTTGAGATTCATCCATGTTTCTGCAAATAGAAGGATTTACTGTTTATTTCTGGATGGTATTCCATTATGTATATATATCACACTTTCTTTATCTGTTCATCTGCTGATAGATACTTAGGTTGATTCCATATGTTGACTATTGTGAATAGTGTGGCAATAAACATGGGAATATAGTTATTTCATCAACATACTGATTTACTTTCCTTTGGGTATATACACAGTAGTAGTACTGATGAGTCATATGGTAGGTTTAATTTTTTGCAGAACCTCTATACTGTTTTCCATAATTGCTATACTAATTTACATCCCCACCAACAGTGCGCTGGGTTTCCCTTTTCTGTATATGCTTGCAAACACTTACTATCTTTTGTCTTTTTGATAATAGTGTGTATTAGTTTGTTCTGACATTGCTATAAATAAATACCTTACACTGGGTAATTTATAAAGAAAACAGTGTTAATGGGATCACAGTTCTGCAGGCTGTACAGGAAGCATGATGCTAACTTCTGGGGAGGCCTCAGGAAACTTACAGTGGCTGAAGGTGAAGGGGAAGCAGGCTCATCTTACATGGCTGAAGAAGGAGGAAGGGGTGAAGGGAGGTGCCATACACTTTTAAATAACTGTAACTTGTGAGAACTTCATCATCAGAATAATACCAAAATGGGAAATGTGCCCCAATGATCCAGTCACCTCCTACCAGGCCCCACCTTCAACATTGGGGATTGCAATTTGACATGATATTTGGGCAGGGAAAAAAATCCAAAGCATTTTATTCCACCTCTGGCCCCTCCCTATCTCATGTTCTTTTCACATTGCAAAATATAATAATGTCTTCTTAACAGTTTCCCAAAGTCTTAACTCATTTCAGCATTGACTCAAAAGTACACAGTCCAAAGTCTTATATGAGACAAGGCGCGTGTCTTCTACCTATGCGCCTGTAAAATCCAAAACTAGTTACTTCCAAGATACAATTTTGTTCTAAATCTCCTTTTGTTTTAAAAGGGAGAAATCAGCCAAAAGAAAGGTGCTACAGGCCCTGTACAAATCTGAAACCCAGCAGGACAGTCATTGAATCTTAAAGCTCCAATATAATCTGACTTGACTCCATGTCTCACCTCCAGAGCACACTGGTGCAAGGGGTCTGCTCCCAAGGTCTTGGGCAGCTCCACTCCTTTGGCCTAAAGGGGTCAGCCCCCATGGCTGCTCTCAAGGGCTAGCATTGAGTGCCTGTAGCTTTTCCAGACTGAGGGTGCAAGCTGTTGGTGGATTTACCATTATGGGGTCTGGAGGATGGTGGCCCTCTTATCACAGCTCCCCTAAGCAGTTCCCCAGTGGAGTCTGTGTTTGGGGTCTCCAACCTCACGTTTTCCCTCTGCTCTGTCCTAGTAGGGGTTCCCTTTGAGGCTCTGCTCCTGCAGCAGGCTTCTGACTGGACACCAGGGCTTTTCCATATATTCTCTGAAATCTAGGTGGAGGCGCCCAAGACTCAACTCTTGCACTCTGTATACCCACAGGCTTAACACCATGTGGAAGCTGCTAAGGCTTATGACTTAAATCCTCTGAAGCAGTGGCCTGAGCTGTACCTGAACGGTTTTGAGCCATAACTGAAACTGGAGTGGCTGGGATGCAGGAAGCAGTTTCCCAAGGCTGCACAAGGCAGTGGGCCCTTGGGCCTGGCTCACAAAACCATTCTGTTCTCTGAGGCTTCTGGTCCTGTGATGGGATGGTCTGCCCCAAATGTCTCTGAAATTCCTTAGAGGTCTTATTTTCATTGTCTTCACTATTAGTACTTGGATCCTTTTTGCTTATGCAAATTCTGCAGCCTGCTTTATTTTTTCCCCAGAAAATAGACTTTTCTTTTCTTACCACATGGTCAGGCTACAAATTTTTCATACTTTTAAGCTCTGCTTTTCCTTTAAATATAAGTTCCAACTTTAGGTCATTTATTTGCTCATGTATGTGAGTATAGGTTTTTAGAAGCAGACAGGCTACATCTTGCATACTTTGTTGCTTAGAAATTTCTTCTGTTAGATACCCTCAATCATCACTGCTGTGTTCAAACTTCCATAGATCCCTAGGGAAGAGGCACAATGAAACCAAGTTCCTTTCTAAGGCATAACAAAAGGGACTGTTACTCCAGTTCCCAATAAGTTCCTCATCTCCATCTGAGATCTTGTCAACCTGACCTTCACTGTTCATTTCACTACTAGCATTTTGGTCATAACCATTGAACCAGTCTCTACTAATTTCTAAAATTTCCCTCATCTTCCTGTCTCCTTCTGAGCCCTTCATACTCTTCCATGCTTTTCCACACTTTCCATTTGTTCATATGTGGATATATCTCCATTCATTTTGACTTTTTGAAGCTTGTTCTTCAGGAGATTTCTTTGAAAGTGCTCACAGGGATTTTATTCCTTTAGTTTTTGCATGTTGACAACACATTTGATTGCCTTTTTACTTTAAAATAATATTGATTGCATTTAAAATCTTTGGTTCCTGTTTTCTTTTCTTCACTATTTTAAATATGTTAGTCCTTTCTATGGGCATAAAGCATTACTGTTGAAAAGTCAAATAAATGTCTTATTTTTTTCTTTTAGTTGATTTAATCTTTTTTGCCTCAATGCCTAAATTTTTTTCTATAAAGTTCAGTAATTCTACTAGAATATACTTTGATTTTGCCACTCTAGTAAGATTTTCTCAGATGAGTACTATGCTCTTTACATATGTAGTTATAAAGTTTTTTCCTCAAGAAGATTTTCTTGAATTGTATTAGTATGTATTCTATTCCACTGCTTTGATTATTTTATATATGCACATTGATCTTTGCCTATTGCATATTTTGTCATTTCACCTTGAACACTTTGTTCATTTCTTTTTAATTGAGAAAAATTGACTTCGTTTTAATCTTAGAACATTTTATGACATGTTTATTTATCTTAGTGTTTCTTTAAGTTTATTCTCTTCTTAAATAGTCTTATCTTCATATTTTTCTTGAGTTTTCTCAAATTATTTGTGAGTTTTGCTAATTTTGATTTACAGTTGTCCTACAGTATGCATGGGGGATTGGTTCCGGGGCCTCCTGCAAATACCAGTGTCCATGGATATGCAGTTCCCACAATTGATCTTCCAGAAACTATGTTTACAAATGCTGGCCCTTTGTATTTGTGGAATTCACATTCATGAATGTATTATCAATTTGTGTTTGGTTGAAAAAAATCTGTGTATATGTGCACTTGTGCAGTTCAAACCCATGTTATTCAGTGGCCAATGATAATATCGTTCTTTTATATATTATGCGGTTTTCATCTTTAGCTTGCTTTGAAATACTAGGTATCCTGGATTTAATGTCATCAACTGAATATCACCAATATTTTCTACTAGGCTGGAAAATACATTTTTCACAATTATATTTTCACTTTGTCTTTAGGTAAGAGTTTTAGTATCACATGATATTTAGAAAGTGGAAGTAAAATAGAATTTGTTATTCTGGGGATGTCATGATGCCCAGTTGCAGTGGCATTAGAGATCTTTTCACATATTATTTTATAGTTGCAGCAGCTGGACCCAGCTGTCTCTCACTTTTAAATTCTGTCTGTGTTCTCATTGTTCTAAGTTCTGATATCTTCACTAACTCCAGGGTTTCAGGCTGAAGTTGTTAGTTACTATTTCTCCAGTTCACTGACTGAAGTCTTCTAGATGTATACTGTCTAGACTTTCCCATATTGATGTAAGCTCTAATTTCTATGTTAAGACTTACATTTCTGTAGTACCTTTAGTAGCTCTTTTTTTTTTTTTTTTTTTTAAATCAAACCCAGACATGTGCTAGGGTACAGTTTTAAATTGTTTTTATAATTATGTCTTTCCTAGAGGCTATCTTTGTCTGTAGGAATGCTTTTCTGCATCTTATTTTCTTTTGTTTCATAATATCTTTGTGTAGGTTTCTATAAGAGTCTGGTTTTTTTTTTTTTTTTTTTTTTTTTGGTCATTATGATACCAAATTTGAACTTTGAGAAGGAAGAGCTGGGTCAGAAGAGCTTTTTAATTTATAACACTAAGGTTCCTCCTCTGATTGTTTTTTAGAAGTGTTTAAAACTCTTCCCTTGTCTTTTCTGTAATTTCTTAGCTCTATAACCCTTCTTTTTCTAGACTCCTCTTTTTTTGGCCTTTACTTTTTCTTTGCTTCTTTTTGTCTTTACTCAGTGTAGGCTGTGTCCCAAAATGAAGCTTTGTTTGTGTATTAGTTTGCTAGTGCTGCTTGAACAAATACCACAGAGTAGATGGTATAAACAAAATACATTCATTTTCTCACAATTCTGGAGGCTAGAAGTGCAAGAGCAAAGTGTAGTCATGATTGGTTTCTTCTAAGACCTCTCTTTTTGGCTTCCAGTGGTCATCTTTTTCTGGTGTCTTCACATGGTTCTTCTCTAAATTGTTATCTGTGTCCTTTTTCTCTTTTTATAAAAATAACCTCATTTTGAACTTGTCCTATTGGATTAGGGCCTTCCTTTACAACACCTTTTTAACTTAATTACCATTTTAAATGCCTGATCTGCAAATATAGTCACATTTTGAGGTACTGGGGGTTAGGGTTAAGTTCATCATAAAAATTTTGGGAAGACAAATAGTCTCATAATAGTTTGGTTTGTTTTGAAGAGTTTATTGGAACCAGACTGATTCAGTCTCTTATAACTTATTGTGTACTCCTTGCAGTTACCCATGAATGTGCAAAGTAATTCTTCCCTTTTCCCCTCTCTCCTCTCTTCCCATAAAATTTGGTTTGTTTTGAATGAGTTTATTGGGCCTGGACTGATTCAGTCTCTAGAACTTATTGTGGACTCCTTGCAGTTGCCCATGAGTGTGCAGAGCACTTCTCCCCACCCCCACAAAAACTTCTTCCCCATCTTTGCCTCTCAGCCACCACATCCTCCATTCCTATCTGCCTTCCTTTTGTCCTTCCTTTTCCTATTTATCCTGCATGGTGTTCTCTGAGGTTCTTTGATCATTACTTTTTGAAAATTCTTGGTTATTCTCTCTTTACTATTTCTTCTGAACTATGAGGAGAGCCTTCTTTCTCTCTCTTCCCCTTTCTAAGAGGATTTCAATGACATGAATATTAGAGCATTGACTATTGTCCAGCTCTTGGATTCTGTCTAAAACTTTTTTTTCTTCTTCTTGTAATTCACTTGGAATAATTTTTATTGATCCATCTTTAATGCAGTGATTCTTTCCTTGGCTCTGTCGAGTCTAATGATGAATTAATAGGGTACATTCAGGTTTTTTTCATTTCTAACACTTGTTTTGTTTATAATTTCATGTTGCTGCTAAAATTCTTCATCTGTCCATTTGTGTTATTCACCTTTTCCACTAAAGCCTTTATCATTGGTCGTAGTTATTTTAAATTCCCTGTCTGAAAGTTTCAACATCTTGTCATAACTGTATCTGAATACTTTCTCTCTCTCTCTCAATTTTTTTTTTTTTCTTAAAAATTTTAGACAGGGTCTTGCTCTGTCACTTAGGCTGGAGTGTACTGGTACAATCACTGCTCATTGCAGCCTACACTTCTCAGGCTCAAGCAATCCTCCTGCTTCAGCTTCTCGAGTAGCTGGGACTACAGGAGCACACCAACATGGCCAGTTAATTAAAAATATATGTGTGTGTGTGTGTATATATAGTGTGTGTGTGTATATATATGCATGTGTGTGTGTATGTATATGCGTGTGTGTGTGTGTGTATATGTATTTTTTATTTTTTTATTTTTGTAGAGACAAAGTCTCCCTTTGTTGCCTGTGCTGGTCTCAAACTCCTGGGCTTAAGCAATCCTTCTACCTTAACCTCCCAAAGTGTGGGGATTACAGGTGTGAGCCACCATGACTGGCCTGCTTTCTCTCTTGATAATTTTGTGAGTACTTGTGTGTGTGTGTGTGTGTATGTATGTGGTATGCATATGTGGCTTCTTTACAAAATTTATTTATATTTTATAAATTTTGGTTGAAAACTAGACATGGTGTGTAGCAGAGTAAAGAATAAAGTACACAACAATTATGCTTCGATTTGCATACCTTTGCCTTATTGTTTCTTCTGATAGGGCTGAACGTGGAGGGTTGTGTCAGTCTTGTTTAGGATTTGAGTTGGTTTGGAGGCTTGGCTTGTTGTTGCTGGAATTTACCTCAGTACATTGCTAATTTCGTGTTTCTTCATCATTACCTTATGTTTTGGGTGGCTGTTCATTGCCAGAAGGTTTTTCTTCAGTATTTCTTTTCCACCCTCAGTTTTAGTCTATGCCTCATATTACTTCTTACTTAGGTCTTGCTAGTGGTGTGAGGGGCATGGGGTAGGTAGTCTACATTGTCCTAGCTTAGCCATAGTTTTAATCAAATCCATGACCCTGGGTATCTGGCTGGATCTGTCACTGTTGTTTTGAACTTCTGCAAAAATGCTATCATTTCCCAGTCCCCCTCAGAGGAAAGTTTTCTTTTCTCCAAAAGTTACTTCCCCGCTCCATAAGGGATCTGTGCCTGTGCCCTGGAGGCAACATGGTTTACTGCCCTTCTTCCTGTAAGTTGAGTCTTTTGTGTCATGTGGGAGAATGACCTGGGTGGAGTTTTTGCTTGTTTCACAGTGGCAGCTACTTCCCTCCCCAAGATCTATACCATGAGAAATGCTTTCTCTAGTTTTCTACCCTGTCCCTTAATATTCCTTGTGAGCATACAGTCCATAGTGTAGTGCTAATTCTCCTTGTATCTTCAGGTCCCTGGCATTCCATATTCTTAAACTAGCTAGCCCACACTTAGTCTTAAGGAACCCACTGAAAATTTCTCATACCAGCTTATGTGGTGTTTCTCATCATCCTCCTGTACTGCACTCCAGATGAACAAGTGCTTGTGACATGGTATTTTTTTTTGTGTGTGGCGGGAGGGGGGAACCTGCCTTTCATTAAATTTCAGACTAATTTATTGCTCTGTGAAATCAGCGCTTCTATAGGTTTGAGAAAAATTAAAGTCAAGTAGATTTTGTTGTTAGGATGGTAGTGACACCCATTCTGGCTTTTGATACCCTAAATAGATGCTGAAAATCAGTTTTGACATTAAAAACATTAAGTCTGATTAACCAAGGGTGAATAGATTTGGAGATTATGATGGAGTACTATTAGGATATTATTTCAGTAATCTTTATGTTGGACAATGATGGCTGAAACCAGAGAAATGGGAAAAGTATGAAAGTCTGAGGAGTTTTTATGATGTAGCATT